>NW_028123117.1:0-231371 GCF_965194805.1 Balaenoptera borealis | reverse complement strand
CCCAAAACTTTGGGGTGCCTGTGTCTTGCTGATTTTTAGTTTTCCCAATTTATATGCCCATGAGTGGAAGTGCCCTATGCTCTCTAAGCTGAGTTTTTTAGATGTTTCAGGACACACCGTACACTTCTCCAGAGTGGCTGTTGGCAATTTACATCCCGCCCATCAGTGTAGCAAGGCTCCCATTTCTCCATGGCCTGTCCTGCATTTCTGGTTTTGACACTTTATTCAGCATGGCCCTTTTGACCGATGGGAAGCGAGACTTCTTTGTAGCGCTGATTTGCCTTTCCAGGTTGCTTGGTTGGCCAAAAAGGGCGTATGCGTTTTTTCCTGAATATATTCAGGAAAAAACGCATACGCCCTTTTTGGCCAAGGGCATCATTGTCGAGGTTTTGATGCTTTTCCTGTGCTTTAAAGGCGATTCGAATCTACCTCCTGAAATCTGTTTCCTGCAATTCTGCCTTGCTTTCAAATCCTCTTCGATGCCTTCCCTCAATATATTTGTGGACAACAGTTATCATTTCTAAGTCTGCAGGTTTGTGAATTGCAGTGCCCCTGAGCTCCATTATTCAAGTCGCTTTCTTGGGAGCTGGCCGCAAAAGCGCAGGATTGCTTCAGGCCATATTCTGGTTCCTGGCGGCAGGCTGAGCCTGTGGTTAATTCTTCTTCCTGATGGGAAAACAGAGTGACCTGTGCCTGTCCCAACACCTAGAGCTAGTCTCTCATTGGTTGCCCCTCTTCCCGTTCATCCTCAGGACAAATTGCAACCTGTACGGAACAGGAGGATAAAGGTGCTGATTCTCCAAGGAGAGAGATTGCTAGTAAAGCGGCTGGAATGGCGAGCCGGAGCACAAGGAGATGAGAAATGAGGTGCGTTTTAGAAACCTTTCCCGATCACACGGTGTGCCATCTTCGGGGTTTCTCATGCATGTTTTCAATGTAGGACGATGCCCTTGAACCTGGAGATTTGGGACCCATGGGATGGGTACCACGCCGTATTAATTTAAAGGGTCTGCGTTAGCTCACCCAACCTCACCAAACCTCTCAGCCCCAAGAGTGTCCACCCATATGTCTCAATCAGCTGTGGGTCTAGATATGGTCAATCCAGGTGGCATCACAGCCCCTGAACGAATTTTGTAAGAATTCCTCTCTCTTTCACTGTCTTTGTTTCACGGGTTTTGAAAAGTAATTGATTTTTATAATGGGGTTTAGCTGCTTTTCACTGCTGTGTTTATGCCGCTTTACACCCACTTGACTCACTTACAGAGAGATATCAATACATAGGTTTGAAGATTCTTACTAGTCAGATATATTCTTGGGCGGTGAATAGGGGGTGTTGAGTCCAGTTCACTGAGCAAGGAGTAGGTCTTGTCTATTACATATTGGGTTCATGGAACGGTATCTGAGCTAATTTGAAACCCTTGTTTTATGCATCACCCCACCTCACCTTTCCCGTTAAGCAGCCATAGTGTGTTTTCTAAATGTGTGACTCCGTTCTGTTTTGTAATTCAGTTCAAGGGTAGCGGTTTTTACATTCCCTCTATAAGTGATATCTCATGATAAGTGTCTTTTTCTGTGGGACTTATTTCACTTAGAATCGTCATACCTAAATCCACTCATCATGCTGCTACTAGCCTTATGACATTGATTTCATGGCTGAGTGATATTCCATTGTACATAAGGACCACAACTTCTTTATCCATTCTTCTCTTTCCTCGGATATTTAAGGTGTAATGAAGTGGAGGATTTTGTCAACAGAGTAGCCCAAAATTTGGGGTGCCTGTGTCTTGCTGATTTTTAGTTTTCCCAATTTATACGCCCATGAGTGGAAGTGCCCAAGCTCTCTAAGCTGAGTTTTTTAGATGTTTCAGGACACACCGTACACTTCTCCAGAGTGGCTGTTGGCAATTTACGTCCCGCCCATCAGCGTAGCAAGGCTCCCATTTCTCCATGGCCTGTCCTGCATTTCTGGTTTTGACACTTTATTCAGCATGGCCCTTTTGACCAATGGGAAGCGAGACTTCTTTGTAGCGCTGATTTGCCTTTCCAGGTTGCTTGGTTGGCCAAAAAGGGCGTATGCGATTTTTCCTGAATATATTCAGGAAAAAACGCATACGCCCTTTTTGGCCAAGTGCATCACTGTCGAGGTTTTGCCGCTTTTCCTGTGCTTTAAAGGCGATTCGAATGTACCTCCTGAAATCTGTTTCCTGCAATTCTGCCTTGCTTTCAAATCCTCTTCGTTGCCTTCCCTCAATATATTTGTGGACGAGAGTTATCATTTGTAAGTCTGCAGGTTTGTGAATTGCAGTGCCCCTGAGCTCCATTATTCAACTCGCTTTCTTGGGAGCTGGCCGCAAAAGCGCAGGATTGCTTCAGGCCGTATTCTGGTTCCTGGCGGAAGGCTGAGCCTGTGGTTAATTCTTCTTCCTGATGGGAAAACAGAGTGACGTGTGCCTGTCCCAACACCTAGAGCTAGTCTCTCATTGGTTGCCCCTCTTCCCGTTCATCCTCAGGACAAATTGCAACCTGTACGGAACAGGAGGATAAAGGTGCTGATTCTCCAAGGAGAGAGATTGCTAGTAAAGCGGCTGGAATGGCGAACCGGAGCACAAGGAGATGAGAAATGAGGTGCGTTTTAGAAACCTTTCCCCATCACACGGTGTGCCATCTTCGGGGTTTCTCATGCATGTTTTCAATGTAGGACGATGCCCTTGAACCTGGAGATTTGGGACCCATGGGATGGGTACCACGCCGTATTAATTTAAAGGGTCTGCGTTAGCTCACCCAACCTCACCAAACCTCTCAGCCCCAAGAGTGTCCACCCATATGTCTCAATCAGCTGTTGGTCTAGATATGGTCAATCCAGGTGGCATCACAGCCCCTGAACGAATTTTGTAAGAATTCCTCTCTCTTTCACTGTCTTTGTTTCACGGGTTTTGAAAAGTAATTGATTTTTATAATGGGGTTTGGCTGCTTTCCACTGCTGTGTTTATGCCGCTTTACACCCACTTGACTCACTTACAGAGTGATATCAATACATAGGTTTGAAGATTCTTACTACTCAGATATATTCTTGGGCGGTGAATAGGGGGTGTTGAGTCCAGTTCACTGAGCAAGGAGTAGGTCTTGTCTATTACATATTGGGTTTATGGAACGATATCTGAGCTAATTTGAAACCCTTGTTTTATGCATCACCCCACCTCACCTTTCCCGTTAAGCAGCCATAGTGTGTTTTCTAAACGTGTGACTCTGTTCTGTTTTGTAATTCAGTTCAAGGGTAGCGGTTTTTACATTCCCTCTATAAGTGATATCTCATGATAAGTGTCTTTTTCTGTGTGACTTATTTCACTTAGAATCGTCATAGCTAAATCCACTCATCATGCTGCTACTAGCCTTATGACATTGATTTCATGGCTGAGTGATATTCCATTGTATATAAGGACCACATCTTCTTTATCCATTCTTCTCTTTCCTGGGATATTTAAGGTGTAACGAAGTGGAGGTTCTTGTCAACAGAGTAGCCCAAAACTTTGGGGTGCCTGTGTCTTGCTGATTTTTAGTTTTCCCAATTTATACGCCCATGAGTGGAAGTGCCCTATGCTCTCTAAGCTGAGTTTTTTAGATGTTTCAGGACACACCGTACACTTCTCCAGAGTGGCTGTTGGCAATTTACATCCCGCCCATCAGTGTAGCAAGGCTCCCATTTCTCCATGGCCTGTCCTGCATTTCTGGTTTTGACACTTTATTCAGCATGGCCCTTTTGACCGATGGGAAGCGAGACTTCTTTGTAGCGCTGATTTGCCTTTCCAGGTTGCTTGGTTGGCCAAAAAGGGCGTATGCGTTTTTTCCTGAATATATTCAGGAAAAAACGCATACGCCCTTTTTGGCCAAGGGCATCACTGTCGAGGTTTTGCCGCTTTTCCTGTGCTTTAAAGGCGATTCGAATCTACCTCCTGAAATCTGTTTCCTGCAATTCTGCCTTGCTTTCAAATCCTCTTCGTTGCCTTCCCTCAATATATTTGTGGACGAGAGTTATCATTTGTAAGTCTGCAGGTTTGTGAATTGCAGTGCCCCTGAGCTCCATTATTCAACTCGCTTTCTTGGGAGCTGGCCGCAAAAGCGCAGGATTGCTTCAGGCCGTATTCTGGTTCCTGGCGGCAGGCTGAGCCTGTGGTTAATTCTTCTTCCTGATGGGAAAACAGAGTGACCTGTGCCTGTCCCAACACCTAGAGCTAGTCTCTCATTGGTTGCCCCTCTTCCCGTTCATCCTCAGGACAAATTGCAACCTGTACGGAACAGGAGGATAAAGGTGCTGATTCTCCAAGGAGAGAGATTGCTAGTAAAGCGGCTGGAATGGCGAGCCGGAGCACAAGGAGATGAGAAATGAGATGCGTTTTAGAAACCTTTCCCGATCACACGGTGTGCCATCTTCGGGGTTTCTCATGCATGTTTTCAATGTAGGACGATGCCCTTGAACCTGGAGATTTGGGACCCATGGGATGGGTACCACGCCGTATTAATTTAAAGGGTCTGCGTTAGCTCACCCAACCTCACCAAACCTCTCAGCCCCAAGAGTGTCCACCCATATGTCTCAATCAGCTGTGGGTCTAGATATGGTCAATCCAGGTGGCATCACAGCCCCTGAACGAATTTTGTAAGAATTTCTCTCTCTTTCACTGTCTTTGTTTCACGGGTTTTGAAAAGTAATTGATTTTTATAATGGGGTTTGGCTGCTTTTCACTGCTGTGTTTATGCCGCTTTACACCCACTTGACTCACTTACAGAGAGATATCAATACATAGGTTTGAAGATTCTTACTAGTCTGATATATTCCTGGGCGGTGAATAGGGGGTGTTGAGTCCAGTTCACTGAGCAAGGAGTAGGTCTTGTCTATTACATATTGGGTTTATGGAACGATATCTGAGCTAATTTGAAACCCTTGTTTTATGCATCACCCCACCTCACCTTTCCCGTTAAGCAGCCATAGTCTGTTTTCTAAACGTGTGATTCTGTTCTGTTTTGTAATTCAGTTCAAGGGTAGCGGTTTTTACATTCCCTCTATAAGTGATATCTCATGATAAGTGTCTTTTTCTGTGTGACTTATTTCACTTAGAATCGTCATAGCTAAATCCACTCATCATGCTGCTACTAGCCTTATGACATTGATTTCATGGCTGAGTGATATTCCATTGTATATAAGGACCACATCTTCTTTATCCATTCTTCTCTTTCCTGGGATATTTAAGGTGTAACGAAGTGGAGGTTCTTGTCAACAGAGTAGCCCAAAACTTTGGGGTGCCTGTGTCTTGCTGATTTTTAGTTTTCCCAATTTATACGCCCATGAGTGGAAGTGCCCTATGCTCTCTAAGCTGAGGTTTTTAGATGTTTCAGGACACACCGTACACTTCTCCAGAGTGGCTGTTGGCAATTTACATCCCGCCCATCAGTGTAGCAAGGCTCCCATTTCTCCATGGCCTGTCCTGCATTTCTGGTTTTGACACTTTTTTCAGCATGGCCCTTTTGACCGATGGGAAGCGAGACTTCTTTGTAGCGCTGATTTGCCTTTCCAGGTTGCTTGGTTGGCCAAAAAGGGCGTATGCGTTTTTTCCTGAATATATTCAGGAAAAAACGCATACGCCCTTTTTGGCCAAGGGCATCATTGTCAAGGTTTTGATGCTTTTCCTGTGCTTTAAAGGCGATTCGAATCTACCTCCTGAAATCTGTTTCCTGCAATTCTGCCTTGCTTTCAAATCCTCTTCGTTGCCTTCCCTCAATATATTTGTGGACAAGAGTTATCATTTCTAAGTCTGCAGGTTTGTGAATTGCAGTGCCCCTGAGCTCCATTATTCAACTCGCTTTCTTGGGAGCTGGCCGCAAAAGCGCAGGATTGCTTCAGGCCGTATTCTGGTTCCTGGCGGCAGGCTGAGCCTGTGGTTAATTCTTCTTCCTGATGGGAAAACAGAGTGACCTGTGCCTGTCCCAACACCTAGAGCTAGTCTCTCATTGGTTGCCCCTCTTCCCGTTCATCCTCAGGACAAATTGCAACCTGTACGGAACAGGAGGATAAAGGTGCTGATTCTCCAAGGAGAGAGATTGCTAGTAAAGCGGCTGGAATGGCGAGCCGGAGCACAAGGAGATGAGAAATGAGGTGCGTTTTAGAAACCTTTCCCGATCACACGGTGTGCCATCTTCGGGGTTTCTCATGCATGTTTTCAATGTAGGACGATGCCCTTGAACCTGGAGATTTGGGACCCATGGGATGGGTACCACGCCGTATTAATTTAAAGGGTCTGCGTTAGCTCACCCAACCTCACCAAACCTCTCAGCCCCAAGAGTGTCCACCCATATGTCTCAATCAGCTGTGGGTCTAGATATGGTCAATCCAGGTGGCATCACAGCCCCTGAACGAATTTTGTAAGAATTTCTCTCTCTTTCACTGTCTTTGTTTCACGGGTTTTGAAAAGTAATTGATTTTTATAAGGGGGTTTGGCTGCTTTTCACTGCTGTGTTTATGCCGCTTTACACCCACTTGACTCACTTACAGAGAGATATCAATACATAGGTTTGAAGATTCTTACTAGTTTGATATATTCCTGGGCGGTGAATAGGGGGTGTTGAGTCCAGTTCACTGAGCAAGGAGTAGGTCTTGTCTATTACATATTGGGTTTATGGAACGATATCTGAGCTAATTTGAAACCCTTGTTTTATGCATCACCCCACCTCACCTTTCCCGTTAAGCAGCCATAGTCTGTTTTCTAAACGTGTGATTCTGTTCTGTTTTGTAATTCAGTTCAAGGGGAGCGGTTTTTACATTCCCTCTATAAGTGATATCTCATGATAAGTGTCTTTTTCTGTGTGACTTATTTCACTTAGAATCGTCATAGCTAAATCCACTCATCATGCTGCTACTAGCCTTATGACATTGATTTCATGGCTGAGTGATATTCCATTGTATATAAGGACCACATCTTCTTTATCCATTCTTCTCTTTCCTGGGATATTTAAGGTGTAACGAAGTGGAGGTTCTTGTCAACAGAGTAGCCCAAAACTTTGGGGTGCCTGTGTCTTGCTGATTTTTAGTTTTCCCAATTTATACGCCCATGAGTGGAAGTGCCCTATGCTCTCTAAGCTGAGTTTTTTAGATGTTTCAGGACACACCGTACACTTCTCCAGAGTGGCTGTTGGCAATTTACATCCCGCCCATCAGTGTAGCAAGGCTCCCATTTCTCCATGGCCTGTCCTGCATTTCTGGTTTTGACACTTTTTTCAGCATGGCCCTTTTGACCGATGGGAAGCGAGACTTCTTTGTAGCGCTGATTTGCCTTTCCAGGTTGCTTGGTTGGCCAAAAAGGGCGTATGCGTTTTTTCCTGAATATATTCAGGAAAAAACGCATACGCCCTTTTTGGCCAAGGGCATCATTGTCGAGGTTTTGATGCTTTTCCTGTGCTTTAAAGGCGATTCGAATCTACCTCCTGAAATCTGTTTCCTGCAATTCTGCCTTGCTTTCAAATCCTCTTCGTTGCCTTCCCTCAATATATTTGTGGACGAGAGTTATCATTTGTAAGTCTGCAGGTTTGTGAATTGCAGTGCCCCTGAGCTCCATTATTCAACTCGCTTTCTTGGGAGCTGGCCGCAAAAGCGCAGGATTGCTTCAGGCCGTATTCTGGTTCCTGGCGGCAGGCTGAGCCTGTGGTTAATTCTTCTTCCTGATGGGAAAACAGAGTGACGTGTGCCTGTCCCAACACCTAGAGCTAGTCTCTCATTGGTTGCCCCTCTTCCCGTTCATCCTCAGGACAAATTGCAACCTGTACGGAACAGGAGGATAAAGGTGCTGATTCTCCAAGGAGAGAGATTGCTAGTAAAGCGGCTGGAATGGCGAGCCGGAGCACAAGGAGATGAGAAATGAGGTGCGTTTTAGAAACCTTTCCCGATCACACGGTGTGCCATCTTCGGGGTTTCTCATGCATGTTTTCAATGTAGGACGATGCCCTTGAACCTGGAGATTTGGGACCCATGGGATGGGTACCACGCCGTATTAATTTAAAGGGTCTGCGTTAGCTCACCCAACCTCACCAAACCTCTCAGCCCCAAGAGTGTCCACCCATATGTCTCAATCAGCTGTGGGTCTAGATATGGTCAATCCAGGTGGCATCACAGCCCCTGAACGAATTTTGTAAGAATTTCTCTCTCTTTCACTGTCTTTGTTTCACGGGTTTTGAAAAGTAATTGATTTTTATAATGGGGTTTAGCTGCTTTTCACTGCTGTGTTTATGCCGCTTTACACCCACTTGACTCACTTACAGAGAGATATCAATACATAGGTTTTAAGATTCTTACTAGTCAGATATATTCTTGGGCGGTGAATAGGGGGTGTTGAGTCCAGTTCACTGAGCAAGGAGTAGGTCTTGTCTATTACATATTGGGTTTATGGAACGATATCTGAGCTAATTTGAAACCCTTGTTTTATGCATCACCCCACCTCACCTTTCCCGTTAAGCAGCCATAGTCTGTTTTCTAAACGTGTGATTCTGTTCTGTTTTGTAATTCAGTTCAAGGGTAGCGGTTTTTACATTCCCTCTATAAGTGATATCTCATGATAAGTGTCTTTTTCTGTGTGACTTATTTCACTTAGAATCGTCATAGCTAAATCCACTCATCATGCTGCTACTAGCCTTATGACATTGATTTCATGGCTGAGTGATATTCCATTGTATATAAGGACCACATCTTCTTTATCCATTCTTCTCTTTCCTGGGATATTTAAGGTGTAACGAAGTGGAGGTTCTTGTCAACAGAGTAGCCCAAAACTTTGGGGTGCCTGTGTCTTGCTGATTTTTAGTTTTCCCAATTTATACGCCCATGAGTGGAAGTGCCCTATGCTCTCTAAGCTGAGTTTTTTAGAAGTTTCAGGACACACCGTACACTTCTCCAGAGTGGCTGTTGGCAATTTACATCCCGCCCATCAGTGTAGCAAGGCTCCCATTTCTCCATGGCCTGTCCTGCATTTCTGGTTTTGACACTTTTTTCAGCATGGCCCTTTTGACCGATGGGAAGCGAGACTTCTTTGTAGCGCTGATTTGCCTTTCCAGGTTGCTTGGTTGGCCAAAAAGGGCGTATGCGTTTTTTCCTGAATATATTCAGGAAAAAACGCATACGCCCTTTTTGGCCAAGGGCATCATTGTCGAGGTTTTGATGCTTTTCCTGTGCTTTAAAGGCGATTCGAATCTACCTCCTGAAATCTGTTTCCTGCAATTCTGCCTTGCTTTCAAATCCTCTTCGTTGCCTTCCCTCAATATATTTGTGGACGAGAGTTATCATTTGTAAGTCTGCAGGTTTGTGAATTGCAGTGCCCCTGAGCTCCATTATTCAACTCGCTTTCTTGGGAGCTGGCCGCAAAAGCGCAGGATTGCTTCAGGCCGTATTCTGGTTCCTGGCGGCAGGCTGAGCCTGTGGTTAATTCTTCTTCCTGATGGGAAAACAGAGTGACCTGTGCCTGTCCCAACACCTAGAGCTAGTCTCTCATTGGTTGCCCCTCTTCCCGTTCATCCTCAGGACAAATTGCAACCTGTACGGAACAGGAGGATAAAGGTGCTGATTCTCCAAGGAGAGAGATTGCTAGTAAAGCGGCTGGAATGGCGAACCGGAGCACAAGCAGATGAGAAATGAGGTGCGTTTTAGAAACCTTTCCCGATCACACGGTGTGCCATCTTCGGGGTTTCTCATGCATGTTTTCAATGTAGGACGATGCCCTTGAACCTGGAGATTTGGGACCCATGGGATGGGTACCACGCCGTATTAATTTAAAGGGTCTGCGTTAGCTCACCCAACCTCACCAAACCTCTCAGCCCCAAGAGTGTCCACCCATATGTCTCAATCAGCTGTGGGTCTAGATATGGTCAATCCAGGTGGCATCACAGCCCCTGAACGAATTTTGTAAGAATTTCTCTCTCTTTCACTGTCTTTGTTTCACGGGTTTTGAAAAGTAATTGATTTTTATAATGGGGTTTAGCTGCTTTTCACTGCTGTGTTTATGCCGCTTTACACCCACTTGACTCACTTACAGAGAGATATCAATACATAGGTTTGAAGATTCTTACTAGTCAGATATATTCTTGGGCGGTGAATAGGGGGTGTTGAGTCCAGTTCACTGAGCAAGGAGTAGGTCTTGTCTATTACATATTGGGTTCATGGAACGGTATCTGAGCTAATTTGAAACCCTTGTTTTATGCATCACCCCACCTCACCTTTCCCGTTAAGCAGCCATAGTGTGTTTTCTAAATGTGTGACTCCGTTCTGTTTTGTAATTCAGTTCAAGGGTAGCGGTTTTTACATTCCCTCTATAAGTGATATCTCATGATAAGTGTCTTTTTCTGTGTGATTTATTTCACTTAGAATCGTCATACCTAAATCCACTCATCATGCTGCTACTAGCCTTATGACATTGATTTCATGGCTGAGTGATATTCCATTGTACATAAGGACCACAACTTCTTTATCCATTCTTCTCTTTCCTCGGATATTTAAGGTGTAATGAAGTGGAGGTTTTTGTCAACAGAGTAGCCCAAAATTTGGGGTGCCTGTGTCTTGCTTATTTTTAGTTTTCCCAATTTATACGCCCATGAGTGGAAGTGCCCAAGCTCTCTAAGCTGAGTTCTTTAGATGTTTCAGGACACACCGTACACTTCTCCAGAGTGGCTGTTGGCAATTTACGTCCCGCCCATCAGCGTAGCAAGGCTCCCATTTCTCCATGGCCTGTCCTGCATTTCTGGTTTTGACACTTTATTCAGCATGGCCCTTTTGACCAATGGGAAGCGAGACTTCTTTGTAGCGCTGATTTGCCTTTCCAGGTTGCTTGGTTGGCCAAAAAGGGCGTATGCGATTTTTCCTGAATATATTCAGGAAAAAACGCATACGCCCTTTTTGGCCAAGTGCATCACTGTCGAGGTTTTGCCGCTTTTCCTGTGCTTTAAAGGCGATTCGAATGTACCTCCTGAAATCTGTTTCCTGCAATTCTGCCTTGCTTTCAAATCCTCTTCGTTGCCTTCCCTCAATATATTTGTGGACGAGAGTTATCATTTGTAAGTCTGCAGGTTTGTGAATTGCAGTGCCCCTGAGCTCCATTATTCAACTCGCTTTCTTGGGAGCTGGCCGCAAAAGCGCAGGATTGCTTCAGGCCGTATTCTGGTTCCTGGCGGAAGGCTGAGCCTGTGGTTAATTCTTCTTCCTGATGGGAAAACAGAGTGACCTGTGCCTGTCCCAACACCTAGAGCTAGTCTCTCATTGGTTGCCCCTCTTCCCGTTCATCCTCAGGACAAATTGCAACCTGTACGGAACAGGAGGATAAAGGTGCTGATTCTCCAAGGAGAGAGATTGCTAGTAAAGCGGCTGGAATGGCGAGCCGGAGCACAAGGAGATGAGAAATGAGGTGCGTTTTAGAAACCTTTCCCGATCACACGGTGTGCCATCTTCGGGGTTTCTCATGCATGTTTTCAATGTAGGACGATGCCCTTGAACCTGGAGATTTGGGACCCATGGGATGGGTACCACGCCGTATTAATTTAAAGGGTCTGCGTTAGCTCACCCAACCTCACCAAACCTCTCAGCCCCAAGAGTGTCCACCCATATGTCTCAATCAGCTGTGGGTCTAGATATGGTCAATCCAGGTGGCATCACAGCCCCTGAACGAATTTTGTAAGAATTTCTCTCTCTTTCACTGTCTTTGTTTCACGGGTTTTGAAAAGTAATTGATTTTTATAATGGGGTTTGGCTGCTTTTCACTGCTGTGTTTATGCCGCTTTACACCCACTTGACTCACTTACAGAGAGATATCAATACATAGGTTTGAAGATTCTTACTAGTCTGATATATTCCTGGGCGGTGAATAGGGGGTGTTGAGTCCAGTTCACTGAGCAAGGAGTAGGTCTTGTCTATTACATATTGGGTTTATGGAACGATATCTGAGCTAATTTGAAACCCTTGTTTTATGCATCACCCCACCTCACCTTTCCCGTTAAGCAGCCATAGTCTGTTTTCTAAACGTGTGATTCCGTTCTGTTTTGTAATTCAGTTCAAGGGTAGCGGTTTTTACATTCCCTCTATAAGTGATATCTCATGATAAGTGTCTTTTTCTGTGGGACTTATTTCACTTAGAATCGTCATAGCTAAATCCACTCATCATGCTGCTACTAGCCTTATGACATTGATTTCATGGCTGAGTGATATTCCATTGTATATAAGGACCACATCTTCTTTATCCATTCTTCTCTTTCCTGGGATATTTAAGGTGTAACGAAGTGGAGGTTCTTGTCAACAGAGTAGCCCAAAACTTTGGGGTGCCTGTGTCTTGCTGATTTTTAGTTTTCCCAATTTATATGCCCATGAGTGGAAGTGCCCTATGCTCTCTAAGCTGAGTTTTTTAGATGTTTCAGGACACACCGTACACTTCTCCAGAGTGGCTGTTGGCAATTTACATCCCGCCCATCAGTGTAGCAAGGCTCCCATTTCTCCATGGCCTGTCCTGCATTTCTGGTTTTGACACTTTATTCAGCATGGCCCTTTTGACCGATGGGAAGCGAGACTTCTTTGTAGCGCTGATTTGCCTTTCCAGGTTGCTTGGTTGGCCAAAAAGGGCGTATGCGTTTTTTCCTGAATATATTCAGGAAAAAACGCATACGCCCTTTTTGGCCAAGGGCATCATTGTCGAGGTTTTGATGCTTTTCCTGTGCTTTAAAGGCGATTCGAATCTACCTCCTGAAATCTGTTTCCTGCAATTCTGCCTTGCTTTCAAATCCTCTTCGATGCCTTCCCTCAATATATTTGTGGACAACAGTTATCATTTCTAAGTCTGCAGGTTTGTGAATTGCAGTGCCCCTGAGCTCCATTATTCAAGTCGCTTTCTTGGGAGCTGGCCGCAAAAGCGCAGGATTGCTTCAGGCCATATTCTGGTTCCTGGCGGCAGGCTGAGCCTGTGGTTAATTCTTCTTCCTGATGGGAAAACAGAGTGACCTGTGCCTGTCCCAACACCTAGAGCTAGTCTCTCATTGGTTGCCCCTCTTCCCGTTCATCCTCAGGACAAATTGCAACCTGTACGGAACAGGAGGATAAAGGTGCTGATTCTCCAAGGAGAGAGATTGCTAGTAAAGCGGCTGGAATGGCGAGCCGGAGCACAAGGAGATGAGAAATGAGGTGCGTTTTAGAAACCTTTCCCGATCACACGGTGTGCCATCTTCGGGGTTTCTCATGCATGTTTTCAATGTAGGACGATGCCCTTGAACCTGGAGATTTGGGACCCATGGGATGGGTACCACGCCGTATTAATTTAAAGGGTCTGCGTTAGCTCACCCAACCTCACCAAACCTCTCAGCCCCAAGAGTGTCCACCCATATGTCTCAATCAGCTGTGGGTCTAGATATGGTCAATCCAGGTGGCATCACAGCCCCTGAACGAATTTTGTAAGAATTCCTCTCTCTTTCACTGTCTTTGTTTCACGGGTTTTGAAAAGTAATTGATTTTTATAATGGGGTTTAGCTGCTTTTCACTGCTGTGTTTATGCCGCTTTACACCCACTTGACTCACTTACAGAGAGATATCAATACATAGGTTTGAAGATTCTTACTAGTCAGATATATTCTTGGGCGGTGAATAGGGGGTGTTGAGTCCAGTTCACTGAGCAAGGAGTAGGTCTTGTCTATTACATATTGGGTTCATGGAACGGTATCTGAGCTAATTTGAAACCCTTGTTTTATGCATCACCCCACCTCACCTTTCCCGTTAAGCAGCCATAGTGTGTTTTCTAAATGTGTGACTCCGTTCTGTTTTGTAATTCAGTTCAAGGGTAGCGGTTTTTACATTCCCTCTATAAGTGATATCTCATGATAAGTGTCTTTTTCTGTGGGACTTATTTCACTTAGAATCGTCATACCTAAATCCACTCATCATGCTGCTACTAGCCTTATGACATTGATTTCATGGCTGAGTGATATTCCATTGTACATAAGGACCACAACTTCTTTATCCATTCTTCTCTTTCCTCGGATATTTAAGGTGTAATGAAGTGGAGGATTTTGTCAACAGAGTAGCCCAAAATTTGGGGTGCCTGTGTCTTGCTGATTTTTAGTTTTCCCAATTTATACGCCCATGAGTGGAAGTGCCCAAGCTCTCTAAGCTGAGTTTTTTAGATGTTTCAGGACACACCGTACACTTCTCCAGAGTGGCTGTTGGCAATTTACGTCCCGCCCATCAGCGTAGCAAGGCTCCCATTTCTCCATGGCCTGTCCTGCATTTCTGGTTTTGACACTTTATTCAGCATGGCCCTTTTGACCAATGGGAAGCGAGACTTCTTTGTAGCGCTGATTTGCCTTTCCAGGTTGCTTGGTTGGCCAAAAAGGGCGTATGCGATTTTTCCTGAATATATTCAGGAAAAAACGCATACGCCCTTTTTGGCCAAGTGCATCACTGTCGAGGTTTTGCCGCTTTTCCTGTGCTTTAAAGGCGATTCGAATGTACCTCCTGAAATCTGTTTCCTGCAATTCTGCCTTGCTTTCAAATCCTCTTCGTTGCCTTCCCTCAATATATTTGTGGACGAGAGTTATCATTTGTAAGTCTGCAGGTTTGTGAATTGCAGTGCCCCTGAGCTCCATTATTCAACTCGCTTTCTTGGGAGCTGGCCGCAAAAGCGCAGGATTGCTTCAGGCCGTATTCTGGTTCCTGGCGGAAGGCTGAGCCTGTGGTTAATTCTTCTTCCTGATGGGAAAACAGAGTGACGTGTGCCTGTCCCAACACCTAGAGCTAGTCTCTCATTGGTTGCCCCTCTTCCCGTTCATCCTCAGGACAAATTGCAACCTGTACGGAACAGGAGGATAAAGGTGCTGATTCTCCAAGGAGAGAGATTGCTAGTAAAGCGGCTGGAATGGCGAACCGGAGCACAAGGAGATGAGAAATGAGGTGCGTTTTAGAAACCTTTCCCCATCACACGGTGTGCCATCTTCGGGGTTTCTCATGCATGTTTTCAATGTAGGACGATGCCCTTGAACCTGGAGATTTGGGACCCATGGGATGGGTACCACGCCGTATTAATTTAAAGGGTCTGCGTTAGCTCACCCAACCTCACCAAACCTCTCAGCCCCAAGAGTGTCCACCCATATGTCTCAATCAGCTGTTGGTCTAGATATGGTCAATCCAGGTGGCATCACAGCCCCTGAACGAATTTTGTAAGAATTCCTCTCTCTTTCACTGTCTTTGTTTCACGGGTTTTGAAAAGTAATTGATTTTTATAATGGGGTTTGGCTGCTTTCCACTGCTGTGTTTATGCCGCTTTACACCCACTTGACTCACTTACAGAGTGATATCAATACATAGGTTTGAAGATTCTTACTACTCAGATATATTCTTGGGCGGTGAATAGGGGGTGTTGAGTCCAGTTCACTGAGCAAGGAGTAGGTCTTGTCTATTACATATTGGGTTTATGGAACGATATCTGAGCTAATTTGAAACCCTTGTTTTATGCATCACCCCACCTCACCTTTCCCGTTAAGCAGCCATAGTGTGTTTTCTAAACGTGTGACTCTGTTCTGTTTTGTAATTCAGTTCAAGGGTAGCGGTTTTTACATTCCCTCTATAAGTGATATCTCATGATAAGTGTCTTTTTCTGTGTGACTTATTTCACTTAGAATCGTCATAGCTAAATCCACTCATCATGCTGCTACTAGCCTTATGACATTGATTTCATGGCTGAGTGATATTCCATTGTATATAAGGACCACATCTTCTTTATCCATTCTTCTCTTTCCTGGGATATTTAAGGTGTAACGAAGTGGAGGTTCTTGTCAACAGAGTAGCCCAAAACTTTGGGGTGCCTGTGTCTTGCTGATTTTTAGTTTTCCCAATTTATACGCCCATGAGTGGAAGTGCCCTATGCTCTCTAAGCTGAGTTTTTTAGATGTTTCAGGACACACCGTACACTTCTCCAGAGTGGCTGTTGGCAATTTACATCCCGCCCATCAGTGTAGCAAGGCTCCCATTTCTCCATGGCCTGTCCTGCATTTCTGGTTTTGACACTTTATTCAGCATGGCCCTTTTGACCGATGGGAAGCGAGACTTCTTTGTAGCGCTGATTTGCCTTTCCAGGTTGCTTGGTTGGCCAAAAAGGGCGTATGCGTTTTTTCCTGAATATATTCAGGAAAAAACGCATACGCCCTTTTTGGCCAAGGGCATCACTGTCGAGGTTTTGCCGCTTTTCCTGTGCTTTAAAGGCGATTCGAATCTACCTCCTGAAATCTGTTTCCTGCAATTCTGCCTTGCTTTCAAATCCTCTTCGTTGCCTTCCCTCAATATATTTGTGGACGAGAGTTATCATTTGTAAGTCTGCAGGTTTGTGAATTGCAGTGCCCCTGAGCTCCATTATTCAACTCGCTTTCTTGGGAGCTGGCCGCAAAAGCGCAGGATTGCTTCAGGCCGTATTCTGGTTCCTGGCGGCAGGCTGAGCCTGTGGTTAATTCTTCTTCCTGATGGGAAAACAGAGTGACCTGTGCCTGTCCCAACACCTAGAGCTAGTCTCTCATTGGTTGCCCCTCTTCCCGTTCATCCTCAGGACAAATTGCAACCTGTACGGAACAGGAGGATAAAGGTGCTGATTCTCCAAGGAGAGAGATTGCTAGTAAAGCGGCTGGAATGGCGAGCCGGAGCACAAGGAGATGAGAAATGAGATGCGTTTTAGAAACCTTTCCCGATCACACGGTGTGCCATCTTCGGGGTTTCTCATGCATGTTTTCAATGTAGGACGATGCCCTTGAACCTGGAGATTTGGGACCCATGGGATGGGTACCACGCCGTATTAATTTAAAGGGTCTGCGTTAGCTCACCCAACCTCACCAAACCTCTCAGCCCCAAGAGTGTCCACCCATATGTCTCAATCAGCTGTGGGTCTAGATATGGTCAATCCAGGTGGCATCACAGCCCCTGAACGAATTTTGTAAGAATTTCTCTCTCTTTCACTGTCTTTGTTTCACGGGTTTTGAAAAGTAATTGATTTTTATAATGGGGTTTGGCTGCTTTTCACTGCTGTGTTTATGCCGCTTTACACCCACTTGACTCACTTACAGAGAGATATCAATACATAGGTTTGAAGATTCTTACTAGTCTGATATATTCCTGGGCGGTGAATAGGGGGTGTTGAGTCCAGTTCACTGAGCAAGGAGTAGGTCTTGTCTATTACATATTGGGTTTATGGAACGATATCTGAGCTAATTTGAAACCCTTGTTTTATGCATCACCCCACCTCACCTTTCCCGTTAAGCAGCCATAGTCTGTTTTCTAAACGTGTGATTCTGTTCTGTTTTGTAATTCAGTTCAAGGGTAGCGGTTTTTACATTCCCTCTATAAGTGATATCTCATGATAAGTGTCTTTTTCTGTGTGACTTATTTCACTTAGAATCGTCATAGCTAAATCCACTCATCATGCTGCTACTAGCCTTATGACATTGATTTCATGGCTGAGTGATATTCCATTGTATATAAGGACCACATCTTCTTTATCCATTCTTCTCTTTCCTGGGATATTTAAGGTGTAACGAAGTGGAGGTTCTTGTCAACAGAGTAGCCCAAAACTTTGGGGTGCCTGTGTCTTGCTGATTTTTAGTTTTCCCAATTTATACGCCCATGAGTGGAAGTGCCCTATGCTCTCTAAGCTGAGGTTTTTAGATGTTTCAGGACACACCGTACACTTCTCCAGAGTGGCTGTTGGCAATTTACATCCCGCCCATCAGTGTAGCAAGGCTCCCATTTCTCCATGGCCTGTCCTGCATTTCTGGTTTTGACACTTTTTTCAGCATGGCCCTTTTGACCGATGGGAAGCGAGACTTCTTTGTAGCGCTGATTTGCCTTTCCAGGTTGCTTGGTTGGCCAAAAAGGGCGTATGCGTTTTTTCCTGAATATATTCAGGAAAAAACGCATACGCCCTTTTTGGCCAAGGGCATCATTGTCAAGGTTTTGATGCTTTTCCTGTGCTTTAAAGGCGATTCGAATCTACCTCCTGAAATCTGTTTCCTGCAATTCTGCCTTGCTTTCAAATCCTCTTCGTTGCCTTCCCTCAATATATTTGTGGACAAGAGTTATCATTTCTAAGTCTGCAGGTTTGTGAATTGCAGTGCCCCTGAGCTCCATTATTCAACTCGCTTTCTTGGGAGCTGGCCGCAAAAGCGCAGGATTGCTTCAGGCCGTATTCTGGTTCCTGGCGGCAGGCTGAGCCTGTGGTTAATTCTTCTTCCTGATGGGAAAACAGAGTGACCTGTGCCTGTCCCAACACCTAGAGCTAGTCTCTCATTGGTTGCCCCTCTTCCCGTTCATCCTCAGGACAAATTGCAACCTGTACGGAACAGGAGGATAAAGGTGCTGATTCTCCAAGGAGAGAGATTGCTAGTAAAGCGGCTGGAATGGCGAGCCGGAGCACAAGGAGATGAGAAATGAGGTGCGTTTTAGAAACCTTTCCCGATCACACGGTGTGCCATCTTCGGGGTTTCTCATGCATGTTTTCAATGTAGGACGATGCCCTTGAACCTGGAGATTTGGGACCCATGGGATGGGTACCACGCCGTATTAATTTAAAGGGTCTGCGTTAGCTCACCCAACCTCACCAAACCTCTCAGCCCCAAGAGTGTCCACCCATATGTCTCAATCAGCTGTGGGTCTAGATATGGTCAATCCAGGTGGCATCACAGCCCCTGAACGAATTTTGTAAGAATTTCTCTCTCTTTCACTGTCTTTGTTTCACGGGTTTTGAAAAGTAATTGATTTTTATAAGGGGGTTTGGCTGCTTTTCACTGCTGTGTTTATGCCGCTTTACACCCACTTGACTCACTTACAGAGAGATATCAATACATAGGTTTGAAGATTCTTACTAGTTTGATATATTCCTGGGCGGTGAATAGGGGGTGTTGAGTCCAGTTCACTGAGCAAGGAGTAGGTCTTGTCTATTACATATTGGGTTTATGGAACGATATCTGAGCTAATTTGAAACCCTTGTTTTATGCATCACCCCACCTCACCTTTCCCGTTAAGCAGCCATAGTGTGTTTTCTAAACGTGTGACTCTGTTCTGTTTTGTAATTCAGTTCAAGGGTAGCGGTTTTTACATTCCCTCTATAAGTGATATCTCATGATAAGTGTCTTTTTCTGTGTGACTTATTTCACTTAGAATCGTCATAGCTAAATCCACTCATCATGCTGCTACTAGCCTTATGACATTGATTTCATGGCTGAGTGATATTTCATTGTATATAAGGACCACATCTTCTTTATCCATTCTTCTCTTTCCTGGGATATTTAAGGTGTAACGAAGTGGAGGTTCTTGTCAACAGAGTAGCCCAAAACTTTGGGGTGCCTGTGTCTTGCTGATTTTTAGTTTTCCCAATTTATACGCCCATGAGTGGAAGTGCCCTATGCTCTCTAAGCTGAGTTTTTTAGATGTTTCAGGACACACCGTACACTTCTCCAGAGTGGCTGTTGGCAATTTACATCCCGCCCATCAGTGTAGCAAGGCTCCCATTTCTCCATGGCCTGTCCTGCATTTCTGGTTTTGACACTTTATTCAGCATGGCCCTTTTGACCGATGGGAAGCGAGACTTCTTTGTAGCGCTGATTTGCCTTTCCAGGTTGCTTGGTTGGCCAAAAAGGGCGTATGCGTTTTTTCCTGAATATATTCAGGAAAAAACGCATACGCCCTTTTTGGCCAAGGGCATCACTGTCGAGGTTTTGCCGCTTTTCCTGTGCTTTAAAGGCGATTCGAATCTACCTCCTGAAATCTGTTTCCTGCAATTCTGCCTTGCTTTCAAATCCTCTTCGTTGCCTTCCCTCAATATATTTGTGGACGAGAGTTATCATTTGTAAGTCTGCAGGTTTGTGAATTGCAGTGCCCCTGAGCTCCATTATTCAACTCGCTTTCTTGGGAGCTGGCCGCAAAAGCGCAGGATTGCTTCAGGCCGTATTCTGGTTCCTGGCGGCAGGCTGAGCCTGTGGTTAATTCTTCTTCCTGATGGGAAAACAGAGTGACCTGTGCCTGTCCCAACACCTAGAGCTAGTCTCTCATTGGTTGCCCCTCTTCCCGTTCATCCTCAGGACAAATTGCAACCTGTACGGAACAGGAGGATAAAGGTGCTGATTCTCCAAGGAGAGAGATTGCTAGTAAAGCGGCTGGAATGGCGAGCCGGAGCACAAGGAGATGAGAAATGAGGTGCGTTTTAGAAACCTTTCCCGATCACACGGTGTGCCATCTTCGGGGTTTCTCATGCATGTTTTCAATGTAGGACGATGCCCTTGAACCTGGAGATTTGGGACCCATGGGATGGGTACCACGCCGTATTAATTTAAAGGGTCTGCGTTAGCTCACCCAACCTCACCAAACCTCTCAGCCCCAAGAGTGTCCACCCATATGTCTCAATCAGCTGTGGGTCTAGATATGGTCAATCCAGGTGGCATCACAGCCCCTGAACGAATTTTGTAAGAATTTCTCTCTCTTTCACTGTCTTTGTTTCACGGGTTTTGAAAAGTAATTGATTTTTATAATGGGGTTTGGCTGCTTTTCACTGCTGTGTTTATGCCGCTTTACACCCACTTGACTCACTTACAGAGAGATATCAATACATAGGTTTGAAGATTCTTACTAGTCTGATATATTCCTGGGCGGTGAATAGGGGGTGTTGAGTCCAGTTCACTGAGCAAGGAGTAGGTCTTGTCTATTACATATTGGGTTTATGGAACGATATCTGAGCTAATTTGAAACCCTTGTTTTATGCATCACCCCACCTCACCTTTCCCGTTAAGCAGCCATAGTCTGTTTTCTAAACGTGTGATTCTGTTCTGTTTTGTAATTCAGTTCAAGGGTAGCGGTTTTTACATTCCCTCTATAAGTGATATCTCATGATAAGTGTCTTTTTCTGTGTGACTTATTTCACTTAGAATCGTCATAGCTAAATCCACTCATCATGCTGCTACTAGCCTTATGACATTGATTTCATGGCTGAGTGATATTCCATTGTATATAAGGACCACATCTTCTTTATCCATTCTTCTCTTTCCTGGGATATTTAAGGTGTAACGAAGTGGAGGTTCTTGTCAACAGAGTAGCCCAAAACTTTGGGGTGCCTGTGTCTTGCTGATTTTTAGTTTTCCCAATTTATACGCCCATGAGTGGAAGTGCCCTATGCTCTCTAAGCTGAGTTTTTTAGATGTTTCAGGACACACCGTACACTTCTCCAGAGTGGCTGTTGGCAATTTACATCCCGCCCATCAGTGTAGCAAGGCTCCCATTTCTCCATGGCCTGTCCTGCATTTCTGGTTTTGACACTTTTTTCAGCATGGCCCTTTTGACCGATGGGAAGCGAGACTTCTTTGTAGCGCTGATTTGCCTTTCCAGGTTGCTTGGTTGGCCAAAAAGGGCGTATGCGTTTTTTCCTGAATATATTCAGGAAAAAACGCATACGCCCTTTTTGGCCAAGGGCATCATTGTCAAGGTTTTGATGCTTTTCCTGTGCTTTAAAGGCGATTCGAATCTACCTCCTGAAATCTGTTTCCTGCAATTCTGCCTTGCTTTCAAATCCTCTTCGTTGCCTTCCCTCAATATATTTGTGGACAAGAGTTATCATTTCTAAGTCTGCAGGTTTGTGAATTGCAGTGCCCCTGAGCTCCATTATTCAACTCGCTTTCTTGGGAGCTGGCCGCAAAAGCGCAGGATTGCTTCAGGCCGTATTCTGGTTCCTGGCGGCAGGCTGAGCCTGTGGTTAATTCTTCTTCCTGATGGGAAAACAGAGTGACCTGTGCCTGTCCCAACACCTAGAGCTAGTCTCTCATTGGTTGCCCCTCTTCCCGTTCATCCTCAGGACAAATTGCAACCTGTACGGAACAGGAGGATAAAGGTGCTGATTCTCCAAGGAGAGAGATTGCTAGTAAAGCGGCTGGAATGGCGAGCCGGAGCACAAGGAGATGAGAAATGAGGTGCGTTTTAGAAACCTTTCCCGATCACACGGTGTGCCATCTTCGGGGTTTCTCATGCATGTTTTCAATGTAGGACGATGCCCTTGAACCTGGAGATTTGGGACCCATGGGATGGGTACCACGCTGTATTAATTTAAAGGGTCTGCGTTAGCTCACCCAACCTCACCAAACCTCTCAGCCCCAAGAGTGTCCACCCATATGTCTCAATCAGCTGTGGGTCTAGATATGGTCAATCCAGGTGGCATCACAGCCCCTGAACGAATTTTGTAAGAATTTCTCTCTCTTTCACTGTCTTTGTTTCACGGGTTTTGAAAAGTAATTGATTTTTATAAGGGGGTTTGGCTGCTTTTCACTGCTGTGTTTATGCCGCTTTACACCCACTTGACTCACTTACAGAGAGATATCAATACATAGGTTTGAAGATTCTTACTAGTTTGATATATTCCTGGGCGGTGAATAGGGGGTGTTGAGTCCAGTTCACTGAGCAAGGAGTAGGTCTTGTCTATTACATATTGGGTTTATGGAACGATATCTGAGCTAATTTGAAACCCTTGTTTTATGCATCACCCCACCTCACCTTTCCCGTTAAGCAGCCATAGTGTGTTTTCTAAACGTGTGACTCTGTTCTGTTTTGTAATTCAGTTCAAGGGTAGCGGTTTTTACATTCCCTCTATAAGTGATATCTCATGATAAGTGTCTTTTTCTGTGTGACTTATTTCACTTAGAATCGTCATAGCTAAATCCACTCATCATGCTGCTACTAGCCTTATGACATTGATTTCATGGCTGAGTGATATTCCATTGTATATAAGGACCACATCTTCTTTATCCATTCTTCTCTTTCCTGGGATATTTAAGGTGTAACGAAGTGGAGGTTCTTGTCAACAGAGTAGCCCAAAACTTTGGGGTGCCTGTGTCTTGCTGATTTTTAGTTTTCCCAATTTATACGCCCATGAGTGGAAGTGCCCTATGCTCTCTAAGCTGAGTTTTTTAGATGTTTCAGGACACACCGTACACTTCTCCAGAGTGGCTGTTGGCAATTTACATCCCGCCCATCAGTGTAGCAAGGCTCCCATTTCTCCATGGCCTGTCCTGCATTTCTGGTTTTGACACTTTATTCAGCATGGCCCTTTTGACCGATGGGAAGCGAGACTTCTTTGTAGCGCTGATTTGCCTTTCCAGGTTGCTTGGTTGGCCAAAAAGGGCGTATGCGTTTTTTCCTGAATATATTCAGGAAAAAACGCATACGCCCTTTTTGGCCAAGGGCATCACTGTCGAGGTTTTGCCGCTTTTCCTGTGCTTTAAAGGCGATTCGAATCTACCTCCTGAAATCTGTTTCCTGCAATTCTGCCTTGCTTTCAAATCCTCTTCGTTGCCTTCCCTCAATATATTTGTGGACGAGAGTTATCATTTGTAAGTCTGCAGGTTTGTGAATTGCAGTGCCCCTGAGCTCCATTATTCAACTCGCTTTCTTGGGAGCTGGCCGCAAAAGCGCAGGATTGCTTCAGGCCGTATTCTGGTTCCTGGCGGCAGGCTGAGCCTGTGGTTAATTCTTCTTCCTGATGGGAAAACAGAGTGACCTGTGCCTGTCCCAACACCTAGAGCTAGTCTCTCATTGGTTGCCCCTCTTCCCGTTCATCCTCAGGACAAATTGCAACCTGTACGGAACAGGAGGATAAAGGTGCTGATTCTCCAAGGAGAGAGATTGCTAGTAAAGCGGCTGGAATGGCGAGCCGGAGCACAAGGAGATGAGAAATGAGGTGCGTTTTAGAAACCTTTCCCGATCACACGGTGTGCCATCTTCGGGGTTTCTCATGCATGTTTTCAATGTAGGACGATGCCCTTGAACCTGGAGATTTGGGACCCATGGGATGGGTACCACGCCGTATTAATTTAAAGGGTCTGCGTTAGCTCACCCAACCTCACCAAACCTCTCAGCCCCAAGAGTGTCCACCCATATGTCTCAATCAGCTGTGGGTCTAGATATGGTCAATCCAGGTGGCATCACAGCCCCTGAACGAATTTTGTAAGAATTTCTCTCTCTTTCACTGTCTTTGTTTCACGGGTTTTGAAAAGTAATTGATTTTTATAATGGGGTTTGGCTGCTTTTCACTGCTGTGTTTATGCCGCTTTACACCCACTTGACTCACTTACAGAGAGATATCAATACATAGGTTTGAAGATTCTTACTAGTCTGATATATTCCTGGGCGGTGAATAGGGGGTGTTGAGTCCAGTTCACTGAGCAAGGAGTAGGTCTTGTCTATTACATATTGGGTTTATGGAACGATATCTGAGCTAATTTGAAACCCTTGTTTTATGCATCACCCCACCTCACCTTTCCCGTTAAGCAGCCATAGTCTGTTTTCTAAACGTGTGATTCTGTTCTGTTTTGTAATTCAGTTCAAGGGTAGCGGTTTTTACATTCCCTCTATAAGTGATATCTCATGATAAGTGTCTTTTTCTGTGTGACTTATTTCACTTAGAATCGTCATAGCTAAATCCACTCATCATGCTGCTACTAGCCTTATGACATTGATTTCATGGCTGAGTGATATTCCATTGTATATAAGGACCACATCTTCTTTATCCATTCTTCTCTTTCCTGGGATATTTAAGGTGTAACGAAGTGGAGGTTCTTGTCAACAGAGTAGCCCAAAACTTTGGGGTGCCTGTGTCTTGCTGATTTTTAGTTTTCCCAATTTATACGCCCATGAGTGGAAGTGCCCTATGCTCTCTAAGCTGAGTTTTTTAGATGTTTCAGGACACACCGTACACTTCTCCAGAGTGGCTGTTGGCAATTTACATCCCGCCCATCAGTGTAGCAAGGCTCCCATTTCTCCATGGCCTGTCCTGCATTTCTGGTTTTGACACTTTTTTCAGCATGGCCCTTTTGACCGATGGGAAGCGAGACTTCTTTGTAGCGCTGATTTGCCTTTCCAGGTTGCTTGGTTGGCCAAAAAGGGCGTATGCGTTTTTTCCTGAATATATTCAGGAAAAAACGCATACGCCCTTTTTGGCCAAGGGCATCATTGTCAAGGTTTTGATGCTTTTCCTGTGCTTTAAAGGCGATTCGAATCTACCTCCTGAAATCTGTTTCCTGCAATTCTGCCTTGCTTTCAAATCCTCTTCGTTGCCTTCCCTCAATATATTTGTGGACGAGAGTTATCATTTCTAAGTCTGCAGGTTTGTGAATTGCAGTGCCCCTGAGCTCCATTATTCAACTCGCTTTCTTGGGAGCTGGCCGCAAAAGCGCAGGATTGCTTCAGGCCGTATTCTGGTTCCTGGCGGCAGGCTGAGCCTGTGGTTAATTCTTCTTCCTGATGGGAAAACAGAGTGACCTGTGCCTGTCCCAACACCTAGAGCTAGTCTCTCATTGGTTGCCCCTCTTCCCGTTCATCCTCAGGACAAATTGCAACCTGTACGGAACAGGAGGATAAAGGTGCTGATTCTCCAAGGAGAGAGATTGCTAGTAAAGCGGCTGGAATGGCGAGCCGGAGCACAAGGAGATGAGAAATGAGGTGCGTTTTAGAAACCTTTCCCGATCACACGGTGTGCCATCTTCGGGGTTTCTCATGCATGTTTTCAATGTAGGACGATGCCCTTGAACCTGGAGATTTGGGACCCATGGGATGGGTACCACGCCGTATTAATTTAAAGGGTCTGCGTTAGCTCACCCAACCTCACCAAACCTCTCAGCCCCAAGAGTGTCCACCCATATGTCTCAATCAGCTGTGGGTCTAGATATGGTCAATCCAGGTGGCATCACAGCCCCTGAACGAATTTTGTAAGAATTTCTCTCTCTTTCACTGTCTTTGTTTCACGGGTTTTGAAAAGTAATTGATTTTTATAAGGGGGTTTGGCTGCTTTTCACTGCTGTGTTTATGCCGCTTTACACCCACTTGACTCACTTACAGAGAGATATCAATACATAGGTTTGAAGATTCTTACTAGTTTGATATATTCCTGGGCGGTGAATAGGGGGTGTTGAGTCCAGTTCACTGAGCAAGGAGTAGGTCTTGTCTATTACATATTGGGTTTATGGAACGATATCTGAGCTAATTTGAAACCCTTGTTTTATGCATCACCCCACCTCACCTTTCCCGTTAAGCAGCCATAGTCTGTTTTCTAAACGTGTGATTCTGTTCTGTTTTGTAATTCAGTTCAAGGGGAGCGGTTTTTACATTCCCTCTATAAGTGATATCTCATGATAAGTGTCTTTTTCTGTGTGACTTATTTCACTTAGAATCGTCATAGCTAAATCCACTCATCATGCTGCTACTAGCCTTATGACATTGATTTCATGGCTGAGTGATATTCCATTGTATATAAGGACCACATCTTCTTTATCCATTCTTCTCTTTCCTGGGATATTTAAGGTGTAACGAAGTGGAGGTTCTTGTCAACAGAGTAGCCCAAAACTTTGGGGTGCCTGTGTCTTGCTGATTTTTAGTTTTCCCAATTTATACGCCCATGAGTGGAAGTGCCCTATGCTCTCTAAGCTGAGTTTTTTAGATGTTTCAGGACACACCGTACACTTCTCCAGAGTGGCTGTTGGCAATTTACATCCCGCCCATCAGTGTAGCAAGGCTCCCATTTCTCCATGGCCTGTCCTGCATTTCTGGTTTTGACACTTTTTTCAGCATGGCCCTTTTGACCGATGGGAAGCGAGACTTCTTTGTAGCGCTGATTTGCCTTTCCAGGTTGCTTGGTTGGCCAAAAAGGGCGTATGCGTTTTTTCCTGAATATATTCAGGAAAAAACGCATACGCCCTTTTTGGCCAAGGGCATCATTGTCGAGGTTTTGATGCTTTTCCTGTGCTTTAAAGGCGATTCGAATCTACCTCCTGAAATCTGTTTCCTGCAATTCTGCCTTGCTTTCAAATCCTCTTCGTTGCCTTCCCTCAATATATTTGTGGACGAGAGTTATCATTTGTAAGTCTGCAGGTTTGTGAATTGCAGTGCCCCTGAGCTCCATTATTCAACTCGCTTTCTTGGGAGCTGGCCGCAAAAGCGCAGGATTGCTTCAGGCCGTATTCTGGTTCCTGGCGGCAGGCTGAGCCTGTGGTTAATTCTTCTTCCTGATGGGAAAACAGAGTGACCTGTGCCTGTCCCAACACCTAGAGCTAGTCTCTCATTGGTTGCCCCTCTTCCCGTTCATCCTCAGGACAAATTGCAACCTGTACGGAACAGGAGGATAAAGGTGCTGATTCTCCAAGGAGAGAGATTGCTAGTAAAGCGGCTGGAATGGCGAGCCGGAGCACAAGGAGATGAGAAATGAGGTGCGTTTTAGAAACCTTTCCCGATCACACGGTGTGCCATCTTCGGGGTTTCTCATGCATGTTTTCAATGTAGGACGATGCCCTTGAACCTGGAGATTTGGGACCCATGGGATGGGTACCACGCCGTATTAATTTAAAGGGTCTGCGTTAGCTCACCCAACCTCACCAAACCTCTCAGCCCCAAGAGTGTCCACCCATATGTCTCAATCACCTGTGGGTCTAGATATGGTCAATCCAGGTGGCATCACAGCCCCTGAACGAATTTTGTAAGAATTTCTCTCTCTTTCACTGTCTTTGTTTCACGGGTTTTGAAAAGTAATTGATTTTTATAATGGGGTTTAGCTGCTTTTCACTGCTGTGTTTATGCCGCTTTACACCCACTTGACTCACTTACAGAGAGATATCAATACATAGGTTTTAAGATTCTTACTAGTCAGATATATTCTTGGGCGGTGAATAGGGGGTGTTGAGTCCAGTTCACTGAGCAAGGAGTAGGTCTTGTCTATTACATATTGGGTTTATGGAACGATATCTGAGCTAATTTGAAACCCTTGTTTTATGCATCACCCCACCTCACCTTTCCCGTTAAGCAGCCATAGTCTGTTTTCTAAACGTGTGATTCTGTTCTGTTTTGTAATTCAGTTCAAGGGGAGCGGTTTTTACATTCCCTCTATAAGTGATATCTCATGATAAGTGTCTTTTTCTGTGTGACTTATTTCACTTAGAATCGTCATAGCTAAATCCACTCATCATGCTGCTACTAGCCTTATGACATTGATTTCATGGCTGAGTGATATTCCATTGTATATAAGGACCACATCTTCTTTATCCATTCTTCTCTTTCCTGGGATATTTAAGGTGTAACGAAGTGGAGGTTCTTGTCAACAGAGTAGCCCAAAACTTTGGGGTGCCTGTGTCTTGCTGATTTTTAGTTTTCCCAATTTATACGCCCATGAGTGGAAGTGCCCTATGCTCTCTAAGCTGAGTTTTTTAGATGTTTCAGGACACACCGTACACTTCTCCAGAGTGGCTGTTGGCAATTTACATCCCGCCCATCAGTGTAGCAAGGCTCCCATTTCTCCATGGCCTGTCCTGCATTTCTGGTTTTGACACTTTTTTCAGCATGGCCCTTTTGACCGATGGGAAGCGAGACTTCTTTGTAGCGCTGATTTGCCTTTCCAGGTTGCTTGGTTGGCCAAAAAGGGCGTATGCGTTTTTTCCTGAATATATTCAGGAAAAAACGCATACGCCCTTTTTGGCCAAGGGCATCATTGTCGAGGTTTTGATGCTTTTCCTGTGCTTTAAAGGCGATTCGAATCTACCTCCTGAAATCTGTTTCCTGCAATTCTGCCTTGCTTTCAAATCCTCTTCGTTGCCTTCCCTCAATATATTTGTGGACGAGAGTTATCATTTGTAAGTCTGCAGGTTTGTGAATTGCAGTGCCCCTGAGCTCCATTATTCAACTCGCTTTCTTGGGAGCTGGCCGCAAAAGCGCAGGATTGCTTCAGGCCGTATTCTGGTTCCTGGCGGCAGGCTGAGCCTGTGGTTAATTCTTCTTCCTGATGGGAAAACAGAGTGACCTGTGCCTGTCCCAACACCTAGAGCTAGTCTCTCATTGGTTGCCCCTCTTCCCGTTCATCCTCAGGACAAATTGCAACCTGTACGGAACAGGAGGATAAAGGTGCTGATTCTCCAAGGAGAGAGATTGCTAGTAAAGCGGCTGGAATGGCGAGCCGGAGCACAAGGAGATGAGAAATGAGGTGCGTTTTAGAAACCTTTCCCGATCACACGGTGTGCCATCTTCGGGGTTTCTCATGCATGTTTTCAATGTAGGACGATGCCCTTGAACCTGGAGATTTGGGACCCATGGGATGGGTACCACGCCGTATTAATTTAAAGGGTCTGCGTTAGCTCACCCAACCTCACCAAACCTCTCAGCCCCAAGAGTGTCCACCCATATGTCTCAATCACCTGTGGGTCTAGATATGGTCAATCCAGGTGGCATCACAGCCCCTGAACGAATTTTGTAAGAATTTCTCTCTCTTTCACTGTCTTTGTTTCACGGGTTTTGAAAAGTAATTGATTTTTATAATGGGGTTTAGCTGCTTTTCACTGCTGTGTTTATGCCGCTTTACACCCACTTGACTCACTTACAGAGAGATATCAATACATAGGTTTTAAGATTCTTACTAGTCAGATATATTCTTGGGCGGTGAATAGGGGGTGTTGAGTCCAGTTCACTGAGCAAGGAGTAGGTCTTGTCTATTACATATTGGGTTTATGGAACGATATCTGAGCTAATTTGAAACCCTTGTTTTATGCATCACCCCACCTCACCTTTCCCGTTAAGCAGCCATAGTCTGTTTTCTAAACGTGTGATTCTGTTCTGTTTTGTAATTCAGTTCAAGGGTAGCGGTTTTTACATTCCCTCTATAAGTGATATCTCATGATAAGTGTCTTTTTCTGTGTGACTTATTTCACTTAGAATCGTCATAGCTAAATCCACTCATCATGCTGCTACTAGCCTTATGACATTGATTTCATGGCTGAGTGATATTCCATTGTATATAAGGACCACATCTTCTTTATCCATTCTTCTCTTTCCTGGGATATTTAAGGTGTAACGAAGTGGAGGTTCTTGTCAACAGAGTAGCCCAAAACTTTGGGGTGCCTGTGTCTTGCTGATTTTTAGTTTTCCCAATTTATACGCCCATGAGTGGAAGTGCCCTATGCTCTCTAAGCTGAGTTTTTTAGATGTTTCAGGACACACCGTACACTTCTCCAGAGTGGCTGTTGGCAATTTACATCCCGCCCATCAGTGTAGCAAGGCTCCCATTTCTCCATGGCCTGTCCTGCATTTCTGGTTTTGACACTTTTTTCAGCATGGCCCTTTTGACCGATGGGAAGCGAGACTTCTTTGTAGCGCTGATTTGCCTTTCCAGGTTGCTTGGTTGGCCAAAAAGGGCGTATGCGTTTTTTCCTGAATATATTCAGGAAAAAACGCATACGCCCTTTTTGGCCAAGGGCATCATTGTCGAGGTTTTGATGCTTTTCCTGTGCTTTAAAGGCGATTCGAATCTACCTCCTGAAATCTGTTTCCTGCAATTCTGCCTTGCTTTCAAATCCTCTTCGTTGCCTTCCCTCAATATATTTGTGGACGAGAGTTATCATTTGTAAGTCTGCAGGTTTGTGAATTGCAGTGCCCCTGAGCTCCATTCTTCAACTCGCTTTCTTGGGAGCTGGCCGCAAAAGCGCAGGATTGCTTCAGGCCGTATTCTGGTTCCTGGCGGCAGGCTGAGCCTGTGGTTAATTCTTCTTCCTGATGGGAAAACAGAGTGACCTGTGCCTGTCCCAACACCTAGAGCTAGTCTCTCATTGGTTGCCCCTCTTCCCGTTCATCCTCAGGACAAATTGCAACCTGTACGGAACAGGAGGATAAAGGTGCTGATTCTCCAAGGAGAGAGATTGCTAGTAAAGCGGCTGGAATGGCGAACCGGAGCACAAGGAGATGAGAAATGAGGTGCGTTTTAGAAACCTTTCCCGATCACACGGTGTGCCATCTTCGGGGTTTCTCATGCATGTTTTCAATGTAGGACGATGCCCTTGAACCTGGAGATTTGGGACCCATGGGATGGGTACCACGCCGTATTAATTTAAAGGGTCTGCGTTAGCTCACCCAACCTCACCAAACCTCTCAGCCCCAAGAGTGTCCACCCATATGTCTCAATCAGCTGTGGGTCTAGATATGGTCAATCCAGGTGGCATCACAGCCCCTGAACGAATTTTGTAAGAATTTCTCTCTCTTTCACTGTCTTTGTTTCACGGGTTTTGAAAAGTAATTGATTTTTATAATGGGGTTTAGCTGCTTTTCACTGCTGTGTTTATGCCGCTTTACACCCACTTGACTCACTTACAGAGAGATATCAATACATAGGTTTGAAGATTCTTACTAGTCAGATATATTCTTGGGCGGTGAATAGGGGGTGTTGAGTCCAGTTCACTGAGCAAGGAGTAGGTCTTGTCTATTACATATTGGGTTCATGGAACGGTATCTGAGCTAATTTGAAACCCTTGTTTTATGCATCACCCCACCTCACCTTTCCCGTTAAGCAGCCATAGTGTGTTTTCTAAATGTGTGACTCCGTTCTGTTTTGTAATTCAGTTCAAGGGTAGCGGTTTTTACATTCCCTCTATAAGTGATATCTCATGATAAGTGTCTTTTTCTGTGGGACTTATTTCACTTAGAATCGTCATACCTAAATCCACTCATCATGCTGCTACTAGCCTTATGACATTGATTTCATGGCTGAGTGATATTCCATTGTACATAAGGACCACAACTTCTTTATCCATTCTTCTCTTTCCTCGGATATTTAAGGTGTAACGAAGTGGAGGTTCTTGTCAACAGAGTAGCCCAAAACTTTGGGGTGCCTGTGTCTTGCTGATTTTTAGTTTTCCCAATTTATACGCCCATGAGTGGAAGTGCCCAAGCTCTCTAAGCTGAGTTTTTTAGGTGTTTCAGGACACACCGTACACTTCTCCAGAGTGGCTGTTGGCAATTTACGTCCCGCCCTTCAGCGTAGCAAGGCTCCCATTTCTCCATGGCCTGTCCTGCATTTCTGGTTTTGACCCTTTATTCAGCATGACCCTTTTGACCGATGGGAAGCGAGACTTCTTTGTAGCGCTGATTTGCCTTTCCAGGTTGCTTGGTTGGCCAAAAAGGGCGTATGCGTTTTTTCCTGAATATATTCAGGAAAAAACGCATACGCCCTTTTTGGCCAAGGGCATCATTGTCGAGGTTTTGCCGCTTTTCCTGTGCTTTAAAGGCGATTCGAATCTACCTCCTGAAATCTGTTTCCTGCAATTCTGCCTTGCTTTCAAATCCTCTTCGTTGCCTTCCCTCAATATATTTGTGGACGAGAGTTATCATTTCTAAGTCTGCAGGTTTGTGAATTGCAGTGCCCCTGAGCTCCATTATTCAACTCGCTTTCTTGGGAGCTGTCCGCAAAAGCGCAGGATTGCTTCAGGCCGTATTCTGGTTCCTGGCGGCAGGCTGAGCCTGTGGTTAATTCTTCTTCCTGATGGGAAAACAGAGTGACCTGTGCCTGTCCCAACACCTAGAGCTAGTCTCTCATTGGTTGCCCCTCTTCCCGTTCATCCTCAGGACAAATTGCAACCTGTACGGAACAGGAGGATAAAGGTGCTGATTCTCCAAGGAGAGAGATTGCTAGTAAAGCGGCTGGAATGGCGAACCGGAGCACAAGGAGATGAGAAATGAGGTGCGTTTTAGAAACCTTTCCCCATCACACGGTGTGCCATCTTCGGGGTTTCTCATGCATGTTTTCAATGTAGGACGATGCCCTTGAACCTGGAGATTTGGGACCCATGGGATGGGTACCACGCCGTATTAATTTAAAGGGTCTGCGTTAGCTCACCCAACCTCACCAAACCTCTCAGCCCCAAGAGTGTCCACCCATATGTCTCAATCACCTGTGGGTCTAGATATGGTCAATCCAGGTGGCATCACAGCCCCTGAACGAATTTTGTAAGAATTTCTCTCTCTTTCACTGTCTTTGTTTCACGGGTTTTGAAAAGTAATTGATTTTTATAATGGGGTTTAGCTGCTTTTCACTGCTGTGTTTATGCCGCTTTACACCCACTTGACTCACTTACAGAGAGATATCAATACATAGGTTTGAAGATTCTTACTAGTCTGATATATTCCTGGGCGGTGAATAGGGGGTGTTGAGTCCAGTTCACTGAGCAAGGAGTAGGTCTTGTCTATTACATATTGGGTTTATGGAACGATATCTGAGCTAATTTGAAACCCTTGTTTTATGCATCACCCCACCTCACCTTTCCCGTTAAGCAGCCATAGTCTGTTTTCTAAACGTGTGATTCTGTTCTGTTTTGTAATTCAGTTCAAGGGGAGCGGTTTTTACATTCCCTCTATAAGTGATATCTCATGATAAGTGTCTTTTTCTGTGTGACTTATTTCACTTAGAATCGTCATAGCTAAATCCACTCATCATGCTGCTACTAGCCTTATGACATTGATTTCATGGCTGAGTGATATTCCATTGTATATAAGGACCACATCTTCTTTATCCATTCTTCTCTTTCCTGGGATATTTAAGGTGTAACGAAGTGGAGGTTCTTGTCAACAGAGTAGCCCAAAACTTTGGGGTGCCTGTGTCTTGCTGATTTTTAGTTTTCCCAATTTATACGCCCATGAGTGGAAGTGCCCTATGCTCTCTAAGCTGAGTTTTTTAGATGTTTCAGGACACACCGTACACTTCTCCAGAGTGGCTGTTGGCAATTTACATCCCGCCCATCAGTGTAGCAAGGCTCCCATTTCTCCATGGCCTGTCCTGCATTTCTGGTTTTGACACTTTTTTCAGCATGGCCCTTTTGACCGATGGGAAGCGAGACTTCTTTGTAGCGCTGATTTGCCTTTCCAGGTTGCTTGGTTGGCCAAAAAGGGCGTATGCGTTTTTTCCTGAATATATTCAGGAAAAAACGCATACGCCCTTTTTGGCCAAAGGCATCATTGTCGAGGTTTTGATGCTTTTCCTGTGCTTTAAAGGCGATTCGAATCTACCTCCTGAAATCTGTTTCCTGCAATTCTGCCTTGCTTTCAAATCCTCTTCGTTGCCTTCCCTCAATATATTTGTGGACGAGAGTTATCATTTGTAAGTCTGCAGGTTTGTGAATTGCAGTGCCCCTGAGCTCCATTATTCAACTCGCTTTCTTGGGAGCTGGCCGCAAAAGCGCAGGATTGCTTCAGGCCGTATTCTGGTTCCTGGCGGCAGGCTGAGCCTGTGGTTAATTCTTCTTCCTGATGGGAAAACAGAGTGACCTGTGCCTGTCCCAACACCTAGAGCTAGTCTCTCATTGGTTGCCCCTCTTCCCGTTCATCCTCAGGACAAATTGCAACCTGTACGGAACAGGAGGATAAAGGTGCTGATTCTCCAAGGAGAGAGATTGCTAGTAAAGCGGCTGGAATGGCGAGCCGGAGCACAAGGAGATGAGAAATGAGGTGCGTTTTAGAAACCTTTCCCGATCACACGGTGTGCCATCTTCGGGGTTTCTCATGCATGTTTTCAATGTAGGACGATGCCCTTGAACCTGGAGATTTGGGACCCATGGGATGGGTACCACGCCGTATTAATTTAAAGGGTCTGCGTTAGCTCACCCAACCTCACCAAACCTCTCAGCCCCAAGAGTGTCCACCCATATGTCTCAATCAGCTGTGGGTCTAGATATGGTCAATCCAGGTGGCATCACAGCCCCTGAACGAATTTTGTAAGAATTTCTCTCTCTTTCACTGTCTTTGTTTCACGGGTTTTGAAAAGTAATTGATTTTTATAATGGGGTTTAGCTGCTTTTCACTGCTGTGTTTATGCCGCTTTACACCCACTTGACTCACTTACAGAGAGATATCAATACATAGGTTTTAAGATTCTTACTAGACAGATATATTCTTGGGCGGTGAATAGGGGGTGTTGAGTCCAGTTCACTGAGCAAGGAGTAGGTCTTGTCTATTACATATTGGGTTCATGGAACGGTATCTGAGCTAATTTGAAACCCTTGTTTTATGCATCACCCCACCTCACCTTTCCCGTTAAGCAGCCATAGTGTGTTTTCTAAATGTGTGACTCCGTTCTGTTTTGTAATTCAGTTCAAGGGTAGCGGTTTTTACATTCCCTCTATAAGTGATATCTCATGATAAGTGTCTTTTTCTGTGGGACTTATTTCACTTAGAATCGTCATAGCTAAATCCACTCATCATGCTGCTACTAGCCTTATGACATTGATTTCATGGCTGAGTGATATTCCATTGTACATAAGGACCACAACTTCTTTATCCATTCTTCTCTTTCCTCGGATATTTAAGGTGTAACGAAGTGGAGGTTCTTGTCAACAGAGTAGCCCAAAACTTTGGGGTGCTTGTGTCTTGCTGATTTTTAGTTTTCCCAATTTATACGCCCATGAGTGGAAGTGCCCAAGCTCTCTAAGCTGAGTTTTTTAGATGTTTCAGGACACACCGTACACTTCTCCAGAGTGGCTGTTGGCAATTTACGTCCCGCCCTTCAGCGTAGCAAGGCTCCCATTTCTCCATGGCCTGTCCTGCATTTCTGGTTTTGACCCTTTATTCAGCATGACCCTTTTGACCGATGGGAAGCGAGACTTCTTTGTAGCGCTGATTTGCCTTTCCAGGTTGCTTGGTTGGCCAAAAAGGGCGTATGCGTTTTTTCCTGAATATATTCAGGAAAAAACGCATACGCCCTTTTTGGCCAAGGGCATCATTGTCGAGGTTTTGCCGCTTTTCCTGTGCTTTAAAGGCGATTCGAATCTACCTCCTGAAATCTGTTTCCTGCAATTCTGCCTTGCTTTCAAATCCTCTTCGTTGCCTTCCCTCAATATATTTGTGGACGAGAGTTATCATTTCTAAGTCTGCAGGTTTGTGAATTGCAGTGCCCCTGAGCTCCATGATTCAACTCGCTTTTTTGGGAGCTGGCTGCAAAACCGCAGGATTTCTTTAGGCCCTATACTGGTTCCGTGGGGCAGGCTGAGCCTGTGGTTAATTCTTCTTCTTGATGGGAAATTAGAGTGACCTGTGCCTGTCTGAACGTCTAGGGCTTGTCTGTCATTTTTTCTCCTCCTTCCCCTTCATCCTCTGGACAAATTCCAAACTCTGTGCAACAGTATGTTGAAGGTGCTGACATCCTCAAGTTTGGAGAATGTTAGGAAAGAGGCTGGAGGGGTGAACCCGACAACCAGGGGATTAGGATATGAGGTGCCTTTTCCAAAATCTTCCTGATCCAACCGTGTACCATCTTCTGGGTGTCACAGGCATGTTTTAGCTGTAGGAAAGGTCCCATGTATGTTAGGAGAACACCAGGGATTTTTTCAAATCAGTGTCTCCCCGAACCCCAATCTGGGGAATTTTTAAGCTACTGGTACATGTATGTTCATTAAGGGACTGGGCTGTAGGCAGAGTCCGAACTTTAGAGGATTGAAGTCTTCATGGTCCGAAACGCTCACCATCGGCCTCCTTTAGGTTCCATTTTATCTGTATTTGATAGATGATGTCGATATAGATATCTATTGTTTTTCAGATTATTTCCCCTTAGGGGTTATTATAAAATATTGAGTATAGTTCCCTGTGCTATACAGCAGTTCCTTTTTGATTGTATATTTTATACATAGCAGTGTGTATATGTTAATCAGAAACTGTTAATTTATCCCTCCTCCCACCTTTCCCCTTTGGTAATAAAAAAATACAAGATTTTATACTTCTCAGAAATCTAGGAGCTGAAAGAGAGGTATCATTTTCAATGCAAAATCATTCAAAACAAGATTGAAACTTCAGCCAAGATTAGTAGATCCACATCCTTGGAAAGAAATCACTGCATTTCTCTACTGTTGACCTGACAAATACGACAAACCCCTCCACTGAACTTGCTTATAATAAAGTGATGGAAATATCAAATGGAAGTGTTAGAAATACCTTATTTTACACGAGCCTTATACACTGCTCTGTGTTAATTACAGTTTGGCTCACACATCTGTTCATTGAAGTTACAATATTTGGCTCACACATCTGTTCATTGAAGTTACAATATTTGGCTCACACATCTGTTCATTGATGTTACAATATTTGGCTCACACATCTGTTCATTGATGTTACAATATTTGGCTCACACATCTGTTCATTGAAGTTACAATGTTCTCAAATTCTGTTGCTGATCCTGCAGAGTCGGCCCCAACAAAAGTCCCCCTGCCCAGTGTCACTGGAGCCAACAGATCGAGACTGAGTTTGGTTCAGAAGCAAAGGAAAACTTTATATTTTGATCAGAGAATGGAGAGGTGAGGGCGTGCGCTCCCCCGCGGGCTGTGGGCCGGGCTGCTGTGTAGGGATCCCGTCAGCGTCAGCGGGAGGGACGGGGCGGAGCTCTCGAGGGCCGGGTTGGCTGGAGCTCAGGCTCTATGTGGCGGAGTCTGCACGGGGCCCTGAGAGCTGAGGTGTCGGCCCAGCCATTTTGCACTAGGAAATCGGGTCTGAAGTGCCAGGTGTGGGACCTCTGCCTGTGGAAACCTAGGAACAAGTGAAATTAGAAAAAGCACAAAGGAAAAAAAGGTTAGACTTTATTTTATTGCCCAGATTCTATTTTTATCTCCCAGGAATTTTTAATGGGCTTTGCCAGTGACAAACCCCTCCTCTGCCTCTTGTCCCATTCCACATTCTTGGGGCGCTGAGGGTGCAGACACCTCTTCTGTAAATGCTTCGTGCTGAGTTGGGTGTCCTCATACCCGGGGGGAGGGGCAGGACTTCTCCCCAGCAGCCTCCAGGTGAGGTTGATTGTCCCCAGGCCTCCTCCCTCACTGCTCGTCTGCCTGAGCACCAGCGTTGGAAGTTTTATAGATTCTAATGACCTTTAAGGGTCCAGGAAAGAGATGCGCAGGGACACTGGGGGGGCCGGTTTTACCCTGCTCCACATTGGTTCGGCCCCCTTAGGCTGACGGTTTCTGCCAGCCTAGATGCTCTGACCAGTAGTCTGTGCTTTCTTCAGTTAGGCCACTGAATTAACGTACAAACAGCACCAGGTGTCAGAGCCCTGGCTGCTCAACTCCCAGACAGTCCAGGGCCGGTGGTGATCCAGGACCATGACGGCCACTCAGTCACCGCCCTTTTGAAGTAACCAGGAGTACATCTGGTCTCATTGGCCGCCGTCACCGTGGTGTCTGTAGGCTTTTCTATGGTGGCAGCGTTATTTAGGGTTCCCCTGCCAAGTTTATTAGCTCCGCTCTGGGTGCAGTAAGTCCTGCAAGCAATAGTCTGTTCTTTTGGGGCACACTCTTGTGGTTTTCTGAGAGAAGCTCCAGGTCAAGTGATGGTCACATGAGTCGTCATGGGGGCCTGTTGCCCCAGGTTGTCTCTCTGGAGGTTGGAGTTGGAGGGCCTCCTCACTCGAGGTCATTGTGCCCACGGAGCGATCCCTGCAACTTCAGGGCATGGTGGGTGGTTAGGATCACCAAGTGGCCTCCTTTACCCTTAGGAGGGAGCTGGCCTTGCGGGCTGCTCATTTCCAGGTTTTTAGATACCCCCAGTATCCTGGTCGGATGGGGTGGCTGGCCAATGCCTGGAGGGCATTCTTGCGTTGTTCCATTTCAAGTCGTCCCAGTTTTTGCACTAAAACTCCAAGGGCGATTCGCCTTCGACCAGGAATATAAAGGTCAAACGGTTTAGCTAAATTAGGGAGGTCCAAGGCAAGGGTCTGAATTGACTGCTCTTTCCTTTCTTGAAAGGCCGCTTCTGGATTCTATTCAAAAGGATCATCATCTTTTCCTTTCAGTGTTTCATATAGAGGCCCAGGTATTAGACTGTAGTTAGGGATCCAGATGCAGCAAACCCCGGTCTCCCCAGGAACCCCTAAGCTGTCTTCTAGTTTTAGGAAGGGTGAGGCTGCAAATGGCTTCTTCCCTTTCCTGGGATGGGCTTCTCCAATCTTCTGTGAGAATGAAGCCCAGGCAGGTCACCTTAGTCTGTGATATTTGAGCCTTTTTCTTGGACACCTTCTATCTTTTATTGGCTAGGTAGTCCAGAGGCCTCCTTAGTAGGGCTGGCGATCAGAATGTCGTCTGCATTTTTTTTTTAATTTATTTATTTATTATTTATGGCTGTGTTGGGTCTTCGTTTCTGTGCGAGGGCTTTCTCTAGTTGCGGCAAGCGGGGGCCACTCTTCATCGCGGTGCGCGGGCCTCTCACTATCGCAGCCTCTCTTATTGTGGAGCACAGGCTCCAGACGCGCAGGCTCAGTAATTGTGGCTCACGGGCCTAGTTGCTCTGCGGCATATGGGATCTTCTCAGACCAGGGCTCGAACCTGTGTCCCCTGCATTGGTAGGCAGATTCTCAAACACTGCGCCACCAGGGAAGCCCAGAATGTCGTCTGCATATTGAAGGAGGGTTCACTTCTCCAGAGGTAGATCTTTTAGGGTTTTAGCTAACGTTTCCCCAAAGATGGTGTGGGAAATTTTGAACCCCTGGGGCAGGACGGCCCAGCAGTATTGTTTTTGTTGTATGTTGAGTCGTGCCACTCACAGCCAAAATTTCTTGTGACTCTGGGACTAAAGGAATACAGAAGAAGGCATCATTGAAGTCTAATACAGAATATCATGTCCTGGTGGATGGTAGAATGACCAGCAGGGTGTAGGAATTAGGAACTACTGGATGTATATCCTCTGTGGCTTCACTGACTGTCCTGGCGTCCTTTACCAGGTCCCCAGCAGCCCACGGGGCTCTCATGGTCAGGCCCCTCCCAGGATATGGAGCTCACCTGTGCAGGTAGCCAGAAGCCCACGGGGCTCTCGTGGTTAGGCCCCTCCCAGGATATGGAGCTCACCTGTGCAGGTACCCAGCAGCCCACGGGGCTCTCATTGTCAGGCCCCTCCCAGGATATGGAGCTCACCTGGGCAGGTACCCAGCAGCTCACGGGGCTCTCGTGGGCAGATCCCTACCAGGATATGGAGCTCACTTGGGCAGGTACCCAGCAGCTCACGGGGCTCTCGTGGGCAGGCCTCTCCCTGGATATGGAGCTCCCCTGGACAGGTACCCCGGCAGAGCTGGGCACACAGGAACCGTGCACATAGCCCTCATTGCAGAGCACCCCCAGCACACCTGTCGCTCAGAGCTGACACAGAGCACCTCAGAGCAGGGCTTGAACTAACAAACAGCAGCTCCGACAGGTCTGTGACCCTAGGCTTCTCTCTGTGCGGCCTCCCTCCGCCTGGTCTTCCAGGGGCTTCCACTGCAGCCGGGGCACCAGGCCTCTGTCTCCACCCACCAACCCTCCTCTCCCTGACTCCTGGGTTCCTCTCATTAGGAGAGGGTCTTCTTGAAGTTGTCTTCCACTCATGGACCAGATAAAATGATTAGAAAACAAGCCAGGGCTGCCGCCCCTTGTCTATCCTGACTCTCGGGACCCTACACCTGTTCCTTGGATCTGGCCGGTGCAGCAAGGCCCATTATCTGCAACTCTGAACCCCTGAGGGGCGAGGATTGGCTGACCTGGGCAGCCTGACCCTGCCGGCCAGCCCTTCCCAGGTGTGCCTGGGTTGAGGTCAATATAAATACCCCTCCAGGCAGCAAAAGCCTCTGCAGCTGTGCCTGACGCCATAGTCTCTGCCCCGTCAGCAGTCTCGGGGTTGTGCTGGTGGGAGGGAGTAGGGCCCAAGGCTCTATGAGTGGCCCCATGTGAGTGGGGCTCTGCTGGACTTTCTGCAGGAGTTGCCGGGCTGCCACCTGCTAAAGAAGAGGATGTGTCACCCATACCTGCTGCTGGAATTTCTCCCCGGGAAGAGGTGAGGAAGGAAAAAAGCAGTGGGGGCCGGGACAGGAGGGGTACCTCAGGCAGGGAAATGGAAAGATTCCAGAAGAGCGCCCGGGGCCAGGACCGTCCTGGCTGGCCTGCAGGCACCAAGTCGGCCTGCGTGCTGTCGCTGGTGTGACTCCAAGCCCCTTCCTCTAGGCTTTAAAGTTTTTGCACACATTCAGGTGTTTTACCTGGGAAGGGTGGGAAAAGTTCAGCAGCAGCTGGCCTGGGGCTCAGCTCACGTTTACTCAGAGACGCCTCCTCACGGTCCCCCAGCTTTGCAATGAGGACGCTCCTTGCGGGGGGGCTGCTGGCTGCATGGGAGACGATTCCCCACCTCTGACCAACTTCAGAATTGTTTACCACTGGAGCAAGTGCCCTGATAGGGTTTTCCTCTGTATGACCACTGGGTTCTGTTTTTTTTTTTTTTCTTTTTTGGTTCAAGGTAGGTTTTATTCCTGTTTTTGTATTTATAGATATAAGCATGGAAATAATTCATTCATATAAATACGTCTATGGGAAGGACAGAACTTTTTTTTCTGTTTTATGTTTTTAAATATTTTTAAATTTTTAAGTTTTATTTTATTCATTTTTTTATACAGCAGGTTCTTATTGGTTATCTATTTTATACATATAAGTGTATATATGTCAATCCCAGGCTCGCAATTCATCCCACCACCACCACCCTGCCACTTTCCCCCCTTGGTGACCATACATTTGTTCTCTACATCTGTGTCTCTATTTCTGCCTTGCAAACCGGTTCATCTGTACCATTTTTCTAGGTTCCACATGTATGCGTTAATATACGATATATGTTTTTCTTTTTCTGACTTACTTCACTCTGTATGACAGTCTCTAGATCTATCCACGTCTCTACAAATGACCCAATTTCATTCCTTTTTATGGCTGAGTAATATTCCATTTAATATATGTACCACATATTTTCCATTTGTCTATCTATGGGCATTTAGGTTGCTTCCATGACCTGGCTATTGTAAATAGTGCTGCAATGAACATTGTGGTGAATGTGTCTTTTTGAATTATGGTTTTCTCTGGGTATATGCCCAGTAGTGGGATTGCTGGGTCATATGGTAATTCTATTTTTAGTTTTTTAAGGAACCTCCATACTGTTCTCCATAGTGACTGTATCAATTTACATTCCCACAAATAGTGTAAGAGGGTTCCCTTTTCTCCACACCCTCTCCAGCATTTGTTGTCTGTAGATTTTCTGATGATGCCCATTCTAACTTGTGTGAGGTGATACCTCATTGTAGTTTTGGTTTATATTTCTCTAATAATTAGTGATGTTGAGCAGCTTTTCATGTGCTTCTTGGCCATCTGTATGTCTTCTTGGGACAAATGTCTATTTACGTCATCTGCCCATTTTTGGATTGGGTTGTTTGTTTTTTTACTGTTGAGCTGCATGAGCTGTTTATATATATTGGAGATTAATCCTTTGTCCATTGATTCGTTTGCAAATATTTTCTCCCATTCTGAGGGTTGTCTTTTCGTCGTCTTTGTAGTTTCCTTTGCTTTCCAAAAGCTTTTAGGTTTCATTTGCTCCCATTTGTTTATTTTTGGTTTTTATTCCATTACTCTAGGAGGTGGATCAAAAAAGATCTTGCTGTGATTTATGTCAAAGAGTATTCTTCCTATGTTTTCCTCTAAGAGTTTTATAGTGTCCAGTCTAACATTTCGGTCTCTAATCCATTTTGAGTTTATTTTTTGTGTATGGTGTTAGGGAGTGTTCTAATTTCATTCTTTTACATGTAGCTGTCCATTTTTCCCAGCACCACTTATTGAAGAGACTGTCTTTTCTCCATTGTATATCCTTGCCTCCTTTGTCATAGATTAGTGGACCATAGGTGTGTAGGTTTGTCTCTGGGCTTTCTTTTTTTTTTTTTCTTTTACATCTTTATTGGAGTATAATTGTTTTACAATTGTGTGTTAGTTTCTGCTGTATGAAAAAGTGAATCAGCTATATGTATACATATAACACCATATCCCCTCCCTCTTGCACTTCCCTCTTACTCCCTTATCCCACCCCTTTAGGTGGTCACAAAGCACCGAGCTGATCTCCCTGTGCTATGTGGCTGCTTCCCAGTAGCTATCAATTTTACATTTGGTAGTGTATATATGTCCATACCACTCTCTCACTTTGTCCCAGCTTACCCTTCCCCCTCCCCGTGTCCTCAAGTCCTTTCTCTACGTCTGTGTCCTTAATCCTTTCCTGCCCCTAGGTTCTTCATAAACTTTTTTCTTTTACATTCCATATATATGTGTTAGCATACGGTATTTGTTTTTCTCTTTCTGACTTACTTCACTCTGTAGGACAGACTCTAGATCCATCCACCTCACTACAAATAACTCAATTTCGTTTCTTTTTATGGCTGAATAATGTTCCATTGTATATATGTGCCACATCTTCTTTATCCAGTTATCTGTTGATGGACACTTAGGTTGCTTCCATGTCCTGGCTATTGTAAATAGAGCTACAATGAACATTGTGGTACATGACTCTTTTTGAATTATGGTTTTCTCAGGGTAATTGTCCAGTAGTGGGATTGCTGGGTTGTACGGTTGTTCTATTTTTAGTTTTTAAGGAACCCCCATACCGTTCTCCCTAGTAGCTATATCAATTTACATTCCCACCAACAGTGCAAGAGGGTTCCCTTTTTTCCAATAAATGCCTCTCCAGCATTTATTGTTTGTAGATTTTTTGATGATGGCCATTCTGACTGGTGTGAGGTGATATCTCACTGTAGTTTTGATTTGCATTTCTCTAATGATTAGTGATGTTCAGCATCCTTTCATGTGTTTGCTGGCAAACTGTATATCTTCTTTGGAGAAATGTCTATTTAGGTCTTCTGCCCATTTTTGGATTGGGTTGTTTGGTTTTGTGATACTGAGCTACATGAGCTGCTTTTTGGAGATTAATCCTTTGCCATTTGCTTCATTTGAAAATATTTTCTCCCATGTTGATGGTTGTCTTTTCATCTTGCTTATGTTTTCCTTTGCTGTGCAAAAGATTTTAAGTTTCATTAGGTCCCATTTTTTTAATTTTTGTTTATATTTCCATTTCCCTAGGAGGTGGGTCAAAAAGGATCTTGCTGTGATTTATGTCATAGACTGTTCTGCTATGTTTTCCTCTAAGAGTTTTATAGTGGCTGGTCTTACATTTAGGTCTCTAATCCATTTTGAGTTTATTTTTGTGTATGGTGTTAGGGAGTGTTCTAATTTCATTCTTTTACATGTAGCTGTCCAGTTTTCCCAGCACCACCTACTGAAGACACTGTCTTTTCTCCATTGTATACCCTTGCCTCCTTTGTCATAGATTAGTTAACCATAGGTACGTGGGTTTATCTCTGTGCTTTCTATCCTGTTCTATTGATCTATATTTCTGTTTTTGTGTCAGTACCATATCATCTTGATTACTGTAGCTTTGTAATATAGTCTGAAGTCTGGAAGTCTGATTCCTCCAGCTCTTTTTTTTTTCCCCTCAAGGCTGCTTTGGCTATCCGGGGTCTTTTGTGTCTCCCTACAAATTTTAAGATTTTTTTTTCTAGTTCTGTAGAAAATGCCAAAGGTATTTTGATAGGGATTGCATTGAATCTGTAGATTGCTTTGGGTAGTATAGTCATTTTCACAATATTGATTCTTCTAATCCAAGAACATGGTATATGTCTCCATCTGTTTATATCATCTTTGATTTCTTTCATCAGTGTCTTATAGTTTTCTGAGTACAGGTCTTTTACTTCCTTAGGTAGGTTTATTCCTAGGTAGTTTATTCTTTTTGTTGCAGTGGTAATGGAATTGTTTCCTTAATTTCTCTTTCTGTTCTTTCATTGTTAGTGTATAGGAATGCAAGCAATTTCTGTGAATTAATTTTGTATCCTGCAACTTTACCAAATTCATTGATTAGCTCCAGTGGTTTTCTGGTGGCATCTTTAGGATTCTCTATCTATGATATGATGTCATCTGCCAACAGTGACAATTTTACTTCTTCTTTTCCTTTTTGTATTCCTTTTATTTCTTTTTCTTCTCTGATTGCCATGGCTAGGACTTCCAAAACTATGTTGAATAGTAGTGGTGAGAGTGGACATCCTCGTCTTGTTCCTGATCTTAGAGGAAACGTTTTCAGTTTTTCACTGTTGAGAATGATGTTTGCTGTGGGTTTGTCATATATGGCCTTTATAAGGTTCAGGTAGTTTCCCTCTATGCCCACACTCTGCAGAGTTTTTATCATAAATGGATGTTGAATTTTCTCAAAATCTTTTCCTGCATCTATTGAGATGATCATATGGTTTTATTCTACAATTTGTTAATATGGTGTATCACATTGATTTGTGTATATTGAAGAATCCTTGCATCCCTGGGATAAACCCCACTTGATCATGGTGTATGATCCTTTTAACGTGTTGTTCGATTCTGTTTGCTAGTATTTTGTTGAGGATTTTTACATCTATATTCATCAGTGATATTGGTCTATAATTTACTTTCCTTGTAGTATCTTTGTCTGGTTTTGGTATCAGGGTGATGGTGGTCTCATAGAATGAGTTTGGGAGTGTTCCTTCCCCTGCAATTGTTTTGAAGAATTTGAGAAGGTTGGGTGCTAGCTCTTCTCTAAATATTTGATAGAATTCACCTGTGATGCCATCTGGTTCTGGACTTTTGTTTGTTGGAAGATTTTTAATCACAGTTTCAATTTCATTGCTTGTGATAGGTTTGTTCATATTCTCTATTTCTTCCTGATTCAGTCTTGGAAACTTATCCCTTTCTAAGAATTTGTCCATTTCTTCCAGGTTGTCCATTTTATTGGCATAGAGTTGCTTGTAGTAGTCTCTTAGGATGCTTTGTATTCCTGTGGTGTCTGTTGTAACTGCTCCTTTTTCACTTCTAATTTTGTTGATTTGAGTCCTCTCCCTCTTTTTCTTGGGTCTGGCTAAAGGCTTATCATTTTTGTTTATCTTCTCAAAGAACCAGCTTTTAGTTTTATTGATCTTTGCTTTCATTTTCTTTGTTTCTATTCCATTTATTTCTGCTCTGATCTTTATGATTCCTTTCCTTCTACTAACTTTGGGTTTTGTTCTTCTTTCTCTAGTTCCTCTAGGTGTAAGGTTAGATTGTTTATTTGAGATTTTTCTTGTTTCTTGAGGTAGGCTTGCATTGCTATAAACTTCCCTCTTAGAACTGCTTTTGCTGCATCCCATAGGTTTTGGATCATCGTGTTTTTGTTGTCATTTGTCTCTAGGTAGTTTTTGATTTCCTCTTTTATTTCTTCAGTGATCTCTTGGTTATTTAGTAACGTATTGTTTAGCCTCCATGTTTTTTGTTTTTTACGGATTTTTCCCTGTAATTGATTTCTAATCTCATAGCATTGTGGTCGGAACAGCTGCTTGATATGATTTCAGTTTTCTTTAATTTACTGAGGCTTTTTTGTGACCCGAGATATGATCTATCCTGGAGAATGTTCCGTGTGCAGTTGAGAAGAACGTGTAATCTGCTGTTTTTGGATGGGATGTCCTATAAATATCAGTTAACTCTATCTGGTCTATTGTGTCATTTAAAGCTTGTGTTTCCTTATTAATTTTCTTTCTGGATGATCTCCACTGGTGTAAGTGAGCTGTTAAAGTCCCCCGCTATTATTGTGTTACTGTCGATTTCCTCTTTTATAGCTGTTAGCAGTTGCCTTATATATTGAGGTGCTCCTATGTTGGGTACGTATATATTTATAATTGTTATATCTTCTTCTTGGATTGATCCCTTGACTGTTATGTAGTGTCTTTCCTTGTCTTTTGTAACATTCTTTATTTTAAAGTCTATTTTATCTGATATGAGTATTGCTACTCCAGCTTTCTTTTGATTTTCATTTGCATAGAATATATTTTTCCATCGCCTCACTTTCAGTCTGTATGTGTCCCTAGGTCTGAAATGGGTCTCTTGTAGACAGCATATATATAGGTCTTGTTTTTGTATCCATTCAGAGAGGCTGTGTCTTTTGGTTGGAACATTTAGTCCATTCATGTTTAAGGTAATTATTAATATGTATATTACTATTTTCTTAATTGTTACGGGTTTGTCTTGTTGGGTCCTTTTCTTCTCTTGTGTTTCCCACTTAGAGAATTTCCTTTAGCATTTGGTGTAGAGCTGGTTTCATGGTGCTGAATTCTCTTAGCTTTTGCTTGTCTGTAGGACTTTTGATTTCTCTGTGAAATCTGAAAGAGATCCTTGCTGGCTGGAGTACTCTTGGTTGTTGGTTCTTCCCTTTCATCACTTTAAATTTATCACGCCACTCCCTTCTGGCTTGTAGATTTTCTGCTGAGAAATCAGCTGTTATGGGAGTTCCCTTTTATGTTATTTGTCATTTTCCCCTTGTTGCTTTCAATAATTTTTCTTTGTCTTTAATTTTTGTCAGTTTGGTTACTATGTGTCTTGGCATTTTTCTCCTTTGATTTATCCTGCCTGGGACTCTCTGCGCTTCCTGGACTTGGGTGGCTATTTCTTTTCCCATGCTAGGGAAGTTTTTGACTATAATCTCTTCAAATGTATTCTTGCGTCCTTTCTCTCTCTCTTCTCCTTCTGGGACCCCTATAATGTGAATGTTGTTGCATTTAATGTTGTCCCAGAGGACTCTTAGGGTGTCTTCATTTATTTTCATTATTTTTCTTTATTGTGTTCCATGGCAGTGATTTCCACCTTTCTGTCTTCCAGGTGACTTATCCGTTCTTCTGCCACAGTTATTCTGCTACTGATTCCTTCTAGTGTATTTTTCATTTCAGTTATTATATTATTCACCTCTGTTTGTTTGTTCTTTAATTCTTCTAGGTGTTTGTTCCTTAATTCTTCTAGGTCTTTGTTAAGCATTTCTTGCATCTTCTCGATCTTTGCCTCCATTCTTTTTTTTTTTAATTTTTTTTTACGTTTTTTTAAAAAACATCTTTATTGAAGTATAATTGCTTCACAATGGTGTGTTAGTTTCTGCTTTATAACAAAGTGAATCAGCTACACATATACACACGTTCCCATATCTCCTCCCTCCCGCATCTCCCTCCCTCCCACCCTCCCAATCCCACCCCCCCAGGCGGTCACAAAGCACCGAGCTGATCTCCCTGTGCTATGCGGCTGCTTCCCACTAGCCATCTATTTTACATTTGGTAGTGTATATATGTCCATGACACTCTGTCACCCTGTCACATCTCACCCCTCCCCCTCCCCATATCCTCAAGTCCATTCTTTAGTAGGTCTGTGTCTTTATTCCCATCTTGCCACTAGGTTCTTCATGACCTTTTTTTTCCCTTAGATTCCATATATATGTGTTAACATACTGTATTTGTTTTTCTCTTTCTGACTTAGTTCACTCTGTATGACAGACTCTAACTCCATCCACTTCATTACAAATACCTCCATTTCATTTCTTTTTATGACTGAGTAATATTCCATTGTATATATGTGCCACATCTTCTTTATCCATTCATCCGATTATGGACACTTAGGTTGCTTCCATGTCCTGGCTATTGTAAATAGAGCTGCAATGAACATTTTGGTACATGACTCTTTTTGAATTATGGTTTTCTCAGGGTATATGCCCAGTAGTGGGATTGCTGGGTCGTATGGTAGTTCGATTTGTAGTTTTTTAAGGAACCTCCATACTGTTCTCCATAGTGGCTGTATCAATTTACATTCCCACCAACAGTGCAAGAGTGTTCCCTTTTCTCCACACCCTCTCCAGCATTTATTGTTTCTAGATTTTTTGATGATGGCCATTCTGACCGGTGTGAGATGATACCTCATTGTAGTTTTGATTTGCATTTCTCTAATGATTAATGATGTTGAGCATTCTTTCATGTGTCTGTTGGCCATCTGTATATCTTCTTTGGAGAAATGTCTATTTAGGTCTTCTGCCCATTTTTGGATTGGGTTGTTTGTTTTTTTGTTATTGAGCTGCATGAGCTGCTTGTAAATCTTGGAGATTAATCCTTTGTCATTTGCTTCATTTGCAAATATTTTCTCCCATTCTGAGGGTTGTCTTTTGGTCTTGTTTATGGTTTCCTTTGCTGTGCAAAAGCTTTTAAGTTTCATTAGGTCCCATTTGTTTATTTGTGTGTTTATTTCCATTTCTCTAGGAGCTGGGTCAAAAAGGATCTTGCTGTGATGTATGTCATAGAGTGTTCTGCCTATCTTTTCCTCTAAGAGTTTGATAGTGTCTGGCTTTACACTTAGGTCTTTAATCCATTTTGAGTTTATTTTTGTGTATGGTGTCAGGGAGTGTTCTAATTTCATACTTTTACATGTACCTGTCCAATTTTCCCAGCACCACTTATTGAAGAGGCTGTCTTTTCTCCACTGTATATGCTTGCCTCCTTTATCAAAGATAAGGTGACCATATGTGCGTGGGTTTATCTCTGGGCTTTCTATCCTGTTCCATTGATCTATATTTCTGTTTTTGTGCCAGTACCAAACTGTCTTGATTACTCTAGCTTTGTAATATAGTCTGAAGTCAGGGAGCCTGATTCCTCCAGCTCCATTTTTCATTCTCAAGATTGCTTTGGCTATTCGGGGTCTTTTGTGTCTCCATACAAATTGTGAATTTTTTTGTTCTAGTTCTGTGAAAAATGCCAGTGGTAATTTGATAGGGATTGCATTCAATCTGTAGATTGCTTTGGGTAGTAGAGTCATTCTCACAATGTTGATTCTTCCAATCCAAGAACATGGTATCTCTCTCCATCTATTTGTATCATCTTTAATTTCTTTCATCAGTGTCCTATAATTTTCTGCATACAGGTCTTTTGTCTCCTTAGGTAGGTTTATTCCTAGATATTTTATTCTTTTTGTTTTTGCCTCCATTCTTTTGCCAAGGTCTTGGATCATCTTCACTATCTTTATTCTGATTCTTTTTCTGGAAGGTTCCCTATCTCCACCTCATTTCGTTTTTTTTCTGGGGTTTTATCTTGTTCCTTGATCTGGTGTAAAGTCCTCTGCCTTTTCATTTTGTCTATCTTTCTGTGAATGTGGTTTTCCTTCCACAGGCTTCAGAATTGTAGTTCTTCTTCCTTCTGCTGTCTGCTCTCCAGTGGATGAGTCTATCTTAGAGGCTTGTGCAAGCTTCCTGATGGGAGGGACTGGTGGTGGGTAGAGCTGGGTGTTGCTTTTGTGGGCAGAGCTTTAATCTGCTTGTCTGCAGATTAAATAAAACTTTAATAAAAAGTTTAATCCGCTTGTCTGCTGATCCATGGGGCTGGGTTCCCTCCCTGTTGGTTGTTTGGCCTGAGGCAACCCAGCACTGGAGCCTACCTTGCTCTTGGTGGGGCTAATGGCGGACTCTGGGAGGGCTCACACCAAGGAGTATTTCCCAGAACTTCTGCTGCCAGTGTCATTGTCCTCATGGTGAGCCACAGCCACAGCCACAGCCACCGCCTGCCTCTGCAGGAGACCCTCTAAAACTATCAGGTAGTTCTGGTCATTCTCCTATGGGGTCACTGCTCTTTCCCCTGGGCCCTGATGTGCACATTACTTTGTGTGTGCCCTCCAAGAGTGGAGTATCTGAGTGGAGTTGAGACTCTGAGACTCTGCGTGGAGTCGCACAGACTCTGGGTCCTATGAAGCTTCGATGTTTTGTGGTTCTAGAAATCCTATAGGAGACGGTCCACAGCAGGTGAAGCTAATGCTGTCAGTAGAGGTGATGAAGCCAAAGATCTGCAGTTCCAACTAGAGGTGCCGATGTACATACAGGACAAAATCATCTCGTGTGAATGTAGTTCAGGCATGTTTAAGATGAATGGAGCCATGTTAATGCCTACCATATTCTATCTTGAGCCTCTCCTCAGGGACCCCCTCCTCAGTTCCTGAGGCTCCTGTAAGTCATGTAAAGGGGACTGGAGAGTGGGCTCTTTCCAGTCTGAGCCCTGAGTTACCCTGTGTGTATCTTAGGATACTTTGTATTTCTGTGGTGTCTGTTGTAACATCATCTCTTTCATTTCAGATTTATTTGGGCCCTTTCTTTTTTAAAAAAAAAAACATACTATTGTTGTCTTTTATTCTTTACAGAAGTGTAATAAGTGTTTGATCTACTATCCTCACTCTATGTATACTTTTTGCAGTGAGATTTTTACTTTACTTTGTTTTCTTGCTACTATCAATAATTAGTGAGACTTCTTTTAAGCTATCTTCAACATTGCTTATAAAGCTGCTTTATTAGTGATGCCAGAGCCTTAATGGAAGTCATGTTCTGGTTGTAAAGTAGAATGCAATGTGCCAGCAAAAAGCCCCTTAAGTTTATGTCTCATTACTTCTAGTTCTTTTTTTAATTTAATTTTTATTTTTTATCAGAGCAAATTTGATTAAAATGTTTTGTTTCTTCTAGGTGTGCAAGATGTGGTTCTTTTAAACATATACATATATCTATTCTTCTTTGGATCATTTTCCCATGTAGGTTATGACACAATGTTGAGTAATCTTCTCTTGGTATTACATAGGTCTTTGGTGATTACATATATCACATGTGTTTCTATATCTATGTTAACCCCAATATCCTAATGTATCCAATCCTCACACCTTTCCATTTGATGAAACATAAGTTTCTTTAATGAATCTGTGATTGCATTTCTCTGTGGAAATATCTTCATTGGTATCAATTTTTAGCTAAGACCTATAAGTGATATTATAGGATATGTGTCTTTTGTTTTCTGACTTAGTACAATTTGCCTGATTACCTCAAGAATCATACATGGTGCTGCAAATGGCCTTGTTTCATTTTTTTCCCTGGCTAATATTCCATCTGTACATGAACCAGTTCTTCTTTGGCCACGCAACTCTTGATGGACTTTTTGGTTGCATGCATGTCTTGGCTATTGTAATACTGCTGCAATGCACATTTGCTTGCCTGTGTCTTTGCAGATCTATCTTCCTATGTTATAGGCCAAGGAGTGGGCTTGCTGTATCATATGGTAGCTCAGTGTGTACGTTTTAAAGGCACCACCATTCAGTTCTCATTAGTGGCTCTTTCCAGGTTACGTCCAACTTAAAGTTGAGGGTATGCATTTCTCCAAAACACCTTCAGTATATATTGTCTGTAGTTTTATTGCTGATGGTTATTCTGACAGGTACGAGCTGAGACCTCTTTGTTGTTGAACTTGCATGTGTCCCCTAATCTGTTGAAATTGAGCTTTAAAGCATGTCCTTTTTATTTATCAAACTGTGATTACAGCTTAGTTCTTCAAAGTGTTTACTTAAAGTATGTGTCACATTTTGAAATTTTTTGGCCATTACCTCCCTCAAGACATTTTGAGGGCAGGTTTCATTTACAGCCCTGCAGTACTTGTTCATATGAAGTGACCATGAGCACAGGCTTTAAAGCTGCTTTTGCAGGTAACGGCCAGAAGGCGGCAGCCTTTCTATGTTCCCCACTCTGGTAACTAGGGAAACACACCTTCCGGCCACTGGTGGCCCTCGGTTATAAATTAGAGTGCAATGTGCCCGGATAAACCCACAAATGCTGATGTCTCCTTACTTTTGCTTTGTTTTTTAGATTTAATTTATATTTATTATTGGAGTAATATTCCATTGTGTACATGGAACACTTCGTCTTGGTGCATTCCTCAGTTGATGGACATTTTTGTTGCTTCCAAGTGTTGGCTATGGTAAATAGTGCTGGAGTGCGGGATTGCCAGCCTGTGACTTTTTGATTTTCATTTTCGCAGGTGATAGGCCCAGCAGTGGTTGTGACTGATTGACTGGTAGCTCAATGTTTCCCTTTTAAAAGCACCTACATTGTGTTTTCATTAGTGGCTCTTTACATGCCCCCCCTTACAACCGAGGGTACACATTTCTCCACACTCCCTTCAGCATTTATTTTTTGCAACATTTTTCCTAATGGCCATTCTGACTGCTGTGAGCTGATAGGTTTTTCTAATATGGGTATTCATGTCATTAAAATTTCTAAAATTCATCAGTTTTCCACACCTTTTTTTTTCTGTTTAAAAAAAAAAGAAAAAAGTGTGAGTACAATATACCTCTTGAAAGTGTCTTCTTGGAACGTTGCCCTCATTTGAATTTTTTGGTCAATTTTCAACCCCAGGATTGTTTTGGAGGGTAGGTGTCATTTACAGGCCTGCGGTTATCTGAATACTTAGTGACCTTAAGAAATGGGTTTAAAGCTTCTGTTGTGGGAAACGGCTACAGTGGGGTAGCATTTCTCCATTCCCAAATCTGGGTACGAGGGCAAGAGCCTTTCTGGAAGTCATGTTCCTAGGTTGTAAATTAGAATGGAATGTGCCAGGAGATACCCCATATGTTTATGTCTCATTACTTCTTCTTGGTTTTTTAAATTTTCAAAATCGGGGTTAAGATTACAATATTGCTTGTCCTAAGTGTACACAGTCTGGTTCATTTATACATTATATACGTCTATTCATGTACAGATCCTCTTCCCATGTAAAATATTACACAGTGTTCCGTAGACCCCCCGTTAATATATGGTCTGGCTTTTTGATAAATGTATATAATATGTATTTATATATGTATAGTAACACTAATCTTCATTTATCCATTGCCCCCACCTTTCCTTATACATGAGCAGAGTTTGATTTCTAAGCACGTGAGTGTCTTTCTCTTTGGAAATATGTTCATTTCTGTCAGTTATTAGATAACACCATAAGTGATATCAGAGGGTATAGGTCTTTTGCTTTCCGATCGACCTCATGTTTTGTAATTATCTCCAGGCTCATCTATGGTGCCTCAAAGAGCAGTGCTTCATTGTTTTCCATGGCTTATATTACATTGTGTACATGGATAAATTCTTCTTGGTGCATTCCTCGGTTGATGGACATTTTCGTTGCTTCCAAGTGTTGCCTATGGTAAATATTGCTGGAATGCAGGATTGCCAGCCTGTGATTTTTGATTTTCCTTTTCTCAGTTGATAGACCCAGCAGTGGGTATGATTGATTGACTGGTATGGTAGCTCAACGTTTACCTTTTCAAGGCACCTCAATTGTGCTTTCATTAGTGGCTCTTACCACGTCCCCCTTAGAATCGAGGGTACGCATTTCTCCACAATCACGTCAGCATTTCTTGTTTGCAGCATTTTTGTTGATGGCCATTCTGACTGGTGTGAGCTGATAGGTGTTTGTAATTTGGGTTTACATGTCTGTAAAAATTCCTACAATTCATCATTTTTCCACGCCTTTTTCTTTTCTGTTAAAAGAAAAAAGAACAAAAGTGTGAGTATAATATACCTCTTCAAATTTTCTTTTTGGAAGGTTGCACTCTAGAATTTTTTGGTCGATTTTCGACCTCAGTATTTTTTGGAGGGCAGGTGTCATTTACAGACCTGCAATTGGTGAATATTTAGTGACCTTTTGCAGTGGGTTTAAAGCTGCTGTGGTGGGAAACGGCCACAAGGATGCAGCATTTCTCCATTCCCAAATCTGGGTACTAGGGCAGCAGAGCCGTTCTGGAAGTCGTTTGCCTAGGTTGTAAATTTGAATGGAATGTGCCAGGAAAACCCCCCATAAGTTTATGTCTCATTACTCCTAGTTCGTTGTTTTAATTTTTTCAATTGGGGTAATGGTTAGAATGTTGCTTGTCCAAGGTGTACACACTCTGGTTCATCTACATATTCTATATACCTATTTATGTAGAGATCCTCTTCCCGTGTAAATTATTACAGAGTGTTCCGTAAACCTTCCTTGCTATATGGTCGGTCTTTTTGATATATGTATATAATATGTATTTGTATACATATGGTAACGCTAATCTTCATTTATCCATTCCCCCCACCTTTCCTTTTAGATAAGCATAGGTTTTTTTATAATAAGTCTGTGATTGACTTTCTCTGTGGAAATATGTTCATTTGTGTCAGTTATTAGATAACGCCTATAAGTGATATCATAGGATATAGGACTTTTGCTTTCCGACTTACCTCATGTTCTGTGATTATCTCCAAGATCATCTATGGTGCCTCAAAGAGCAGTGTTTCATTGTTTTCCATGGCTAGTATTCATTGTGTACATGGACCACTTCTTCTTTATCCTTTCATCTGTTGATGGACATTTTGGTTGCTTCACTGTCTTGTCTATTGTGAATAAGGCTGCAGTGCAGCTTTTGCAGCCCGGGTCTTCTTCATTCTGGTCTTCTCAGGTGAGAGGCCCATTGGTGCGCCTGCTGGATTGAATGGTACCTCAATTTTTCCTTTTCAACGCAGCTCCTTTCTGTTCTCATTATTAGCGTTTAACCCTTTTGCATCTCACCAGCAGCTAGAGGGTACACAGTTCTCTAAAACCTCTTCAGCATTTATTGTTTGTAGACTTTTTGCCAATGGTCAGTCGACTGGTGTGAGTTGAAAACTTTTTGTAGATTAGATTGCATGAGTCTAATACTTCCTGAGGTGGAGCTTTATGCATTTTCCTTTCTTTAAAAAGAGAGTGAGTAAAACTTACCTCTTCATACTATCTTCTTGAAAATTTTGCCTGTTTTGAATTTTTTGTATCCATTCCCTACCTCAGCACAATTTTGAGGGCAGGTGTCCTTTACAGCCCTGAGTCCTTGTGAATGGTAAGTGACCATTAGCTGTGGGTTAAAAGCTGCTCTTGCGGGAATCGGCCACAAGGCGGCAGCATTTCTCCTTTACCAAATCTGGTTACTAGGGCAACAGAGCCTTACTGGAAGTGGTGTTCTAGGTTGTAAATTAGAATGGAATGTGCGAGGAAAAAGCCCTTTAAGTTTATGTCTCATTACTTCTTGTTGGTATTTTAAACTTAATTTTTATTTCTTATCACAGCAAACTTGATTACAATGTTTTGTTTGTTCTAGGTGTGCAAGATGTGGTTCTTTCACACATATGCATATATCTATTCTTCTTCGGATCCTTTTCCCATGTAGGTTATGACACAATGTTGAGTAGTCTTCTCTTGGTATTGCGTAGGTCTTTGGTGATTATATATTTCACATGTGTTTGTATCTCTCTGTTAACCTCAATATGGTAATGTATCCAATCCTCACACCTTTCCATTTGGTGAACCATAAGTTTTTTTAATGAATCTATGATAGTGTTTCTCTGTGGAAATATCTTTGTTTGTATCATTTTTTAGGTAACACCTATATGTGATATGATAGGATATGTGTCTTTCGCTTTCTCACTTACTCCAACTTGCATGATTACTTCTAGACTCATCTATGGTGCTGCAAATGGCATTGTTTCATTTTTTCACTAGCTCCTCTTGCATCTGTACAGGTAGCAGTTCTTCTTTGTCCACCCATCTGTCGGTGGACTTTTTGGTTACTTCCATATCTTGGCTATTGTAATACTATGCAGTGTAGATTTGCGTGCCTGTGTCCTTCCAATTCTCTCTTCTTCGTTTATAGGTCTAGGCATAGGTCTGCTAGATCATATGGTAGCTCAATGGTTACCTTTTTTTTTTTTTTTTTTTTTTTTAAACAGAGATTTTCTCTTTTTTTTTTTTTTTATAATTGATTGATTGATTGATTGATTGCTATGTTGGGTCTTCGTTTCTGTGCGAGGGCTTTCTCTAGTTGCTGCAAGTGGGGGCCACTCTTCATCGCGGTGCGCGGGCCTCTCACTATCCTGGCCTCTCTTGTTGCGGAGCACAGGCTCCAGACGCGCAGGCTCAGTAGTTGTGGCTCACGGGCCTAGTTGCTCCGCGGCATGTGGGATCTTCCCAGACCGGGGCTCGAACCCGTGTCCCCTGCATTAGCAAGCAGATTCTCAACCACTGCGCCACCAGGGAAGCCCTCAATGGTTACCTTTTAAAGGCACCTCTATTCTGTTCTCCTTAGTGGCTCTTTCCAGGTTACGTCCCACTTAAAGTGGAGGGTATGTATTTCTTCCCAGCACCTTCAGCATTTATTCTTTGTAGTTTTTGCTGATGGTTATTCTGAGTGGTGTGAGCTGATACCTCTTTGTGGTTGAATTTGCATGTGTCTCATAATGTGTTGAAATTGAGCTTTAAGACATGTCCTTTTAATTTTTCCAGCTGTGATTAGAGCTTATTTCTTCAAAGTGTTTTCTTAAAGTATGTGTCACCATTTGAAATATTTTGGCCATTATCTCCCTCAAGACATTTTGAGGGCAGGTTTCATTTACAGCCCTGAAGTACTTGTTCATATGAAGTGACCATTAGCTCAGGCTTTAAACCTGCTTTTGCAGGTAATGGCCAGAGAGCGGCAGCCTTTCTACGTTCCCCATGCTGGTACTAGGGAAACAGACCTACCGGCCAGTGGTGTTCTTCGGTTATAAATTAGAGTGCAATGTGCCCGGATAAACCCACAAATGTTGATGTCTCCTTGCTTTTGTTTGTTTTTAATTTAATTTATATTTATTATTAGAGTAATATTCCATTGTGTACGTGGACCACTTCTTCTTGGTGCATTCCTCGGTTGATGGACATTTTCATTGCTTCCAAGTGCTGGCTATGGTAAATATTGCTGGCGTACAGGTTTGCCAGCCTGTGATTTTTGATTCTCATTTTCTCAGGTGATAGGCCAAGCAGTGGTTGTGATTGATTGACTGGTAGCTCAATGTTTCTCTTTTCAAAGCACCTACGTTGTGTTTTCATTAGTGGCTCTTTACATGCCCCCCCTTACAACCGAGGGTACGCATTTCTCCACACTCCCTTCACCGTTTAGTTTTGGCAGCATTTTTCCTAATGGCCATTCTGATTGCTGTGAGCTGATAGGTTTTTGTAATATGGGTATGCATGACATTAAAATTTTTAAATTCATCATATTCCTACGCCTTTTTCTTTTCTCTTAAAAGAAAAAACCGTAAGTATAATAGAGCTCTTGAAATTGACTTCTTCGAAGGTTGCCCTCTTTTGAATTTTTTGGTCGATTTTTGACCCCAGAAATTTTTTGGAGGGCAGGTGTCATTTACAGAACTGCAAGTTGGTGAAAATTTAGTGACCTTTTGCAGTGGGTTCAAAGCTGCTGTTGTGGGAAACGTCCACAAGGACGTAGCTTTTCTCCATTCCCCAATCTGGGTACTAGGGCAGCAGAGCCTTTCTGGAAGTCATTGTCCTAGGTTATAAATTAGAATGGAATTTGCCAGGAGAAATCCCCATAAGTTTATGTCTCATTACTTCTTCTTGGTTTTTAAAATTTCTTTAATCTGGGTAAAGTTTAGAATATTGTTTGTCCTAGGTGTACACCATCTGGTCCATTTGTACATTATGTATGTCTATTAATGTACAGATCCTCTTCCCATGTAAAATATTACAGTGTTCCATCGACCTCCCTTGCTATATGTTCGGTCTTTTTGATACATGTATATAATATGTATTTGTATATGTATAGTAACACTAATCCTCATTTCTCAATTTCCCCCCTCCTTTCCTTTTAGATGAGCATAGTTTGTTTTGTTTTCTAAGCCTGTGAGTGTCTTTCTCTTTGGAAATATGTTCATCTGTGTCAGTTATTAGATAATGCCATAAGTGATTATATAGGCTATAGGTCTTTTGCTTTCCGACCTACTTCATGTTTTGTGATTATCTCCAGGCTCATCTGTGGTGCCTCAAAGAGCAGCGCTTCAGTGTTTTCCATGGCTAATATTCCATTGTGTACATGGACCACTTCTTCTTGGTGCACTCCTCTGTTGATGGACATTTTCCTTGCTTCCAAGTGTTGCCTATGGTAAATATTGCTGGAGGGCAGGATTGCCAGCCTGTGATTTGTGATTTTCATTTTCTCAGGTGATAGACCCAGCAGTGGTTATGATTGATTGACTGGTATGGTAGCTCAACGTTTACCTTTTCAAGGCACCTCAATTGTGCTTTCATTAGTGGCTCTTACCACGTCCCCCTTAGAATCGAGGGTACGCACTTCTCCACAATCACGTCAGCATTTCTTGTTTGCAGCATTTTTGTTGATGGCCATTCTGACTGGTGTGAGCTGATAGGTGTTTGTAATTTGGGTTTACATGTCTGTAAAAATTCCTACAATTCATCATTTTTCCACGCCTTTTTCTTTTCTGTTAAAAGAAAAAAGAACAAAAGTGTGAGTATAATATACCTCTTCAAATTTTCTTTTTGGAAGGTTGCACTCTAGAATTTTTTGGTCGATTTTCGACCTCAGTATTTTTTGGAGGGCAGGTGTCATTTACAGACCTGCAATTGGTGAATATTTAGTGACCTTTTGCAGTGGGTTTAAAGCTGCTGTGGTGGGAAACGGCCACAAGGATGCAGCATTTCTCCATTCCCAAATCTGGGTACTAGGGCAGCAGAGCCGTTCTGGAAGTCGTTTGCCTAGGTTGTAAATTTGAATGGAATGTGCCAGGAAAACCCCCCATAAGTTTATGTCTCATTACTCCTATTTCATTGTTTTAATTTTTTCAATTGGGGTAATGGTTAGAATGTTGCTTGTCCAAGGTGTACACACTCTGGTTCATCTACAAATTCTATATACCTATTTATGTAGAGATCCTCTTCCCCTGTAAATTATTACAGAGTGTTCCGTAAACCTTCCTTGCTATATGGTCGGTCTTTTTGATATATGTATATAATATGTATTTGTATACATATGGTAACGCTAATCTTCATTTATCCATTCCCCCCACCTTTCCTTTTAGATAAGCGTAGGTTTTTTTTAATAAGTCTGTGATTGACTTTCTCTGTGGAAATATGTTCATTTGTGTCAGTTATTAGATAACGCCTATAAGTGATATCATAGGATATAGGACTTTTGCTTTCCGACTTACCTCATGTTCTGTGATTATCTCCAAGATCATCTATGGTGCCTCAAAGAGCAGTGTTTCATTGTTTTCCATGGCTAGTATTCATTGTGTACATGGACCACTTCTTCTTTATCCTTTCATCTGTTGATGGACATTTTGGTTGCTTCACTGTCTTGTCTATTGTGAATAAGGCTGCAGTGCAGCTTTTGCAGCCCGGGTCTTCTTCATTCTGGTCTTCTCAGGTGAGAGGCCCATTGGTGCGCCTGCTGGATTGAATGGTACCTCAATTTTTCCTTTTCAACGCAGCTCCTTTCTGTTCTCATTATTAGCGTTTAACCCTTTTGCATCTCACCAGCAGCTAGAGGGTACACAGTTCTCTAAAACCTCTTCAGCATTTATTGTTTGTAGACTTTTTGCCAATGGTCAGTCGACTGGTGTGAGTTGAAAACTTTTTGTAGATTAGATTGCATGAGTCTAATACTTCCTGAGGTGGAGCTTTTATCCATTTTCCTTTCTTTAAAAAGAGAGTGAGTAAAACTTACCTCTTCATACTATCTTCTTGAAAATTTGGCCTGTTTTGAATTTTTTGTATCCATTCCCTACCTCAGCACAATTTTGAGGGCAGGTGTCCTTTACAGCCCTGAGTCCTTGTGAATGGTAAGTGACCATTAGCTGTGGGTTAAAAGCTGCTCTTGCGGGAATCGGCCACAAGGCGGCAGCATTTCTCCTTTACCAAATCTGGTTACTAGGGCAACAGAGCCTTACTGGAAGTGGTGTTCTAGGTTGTAAATTAGAATGGAATGTGCGAGGCAAAAGCCCTTTAAGTTTATGTCTCATTACTTCTTGTTGGTATTTTGAATTTAATTTTTATTTCTTATCACAGCAAACTTGATTACAATGTTTTGTTTTTTCTAGGTGTGCAAGATGTGGTTCTTTCACACATATGCATATATCTATTCTTCTTCGGATCCTTTTCCCATGTAGGTTATGACACAATGTTGAGTAGTCTTCTCTTGGTATTGCGTAGGTCTTTGGTGATTATATATTTCACATGTGTTTGTATCTCTCTGTTAACCTCAATATGGTAATGTATCCAATCCTCACACCTTTCCATTTGGTGAACCATAAGTTTTTTTAATGAATCTATGATAGTGTTTCTCTGTGGAAATATCTTTGTTTGTATCATTTTTTAGGTGACACCTATATGTGATATGATAGGATATCTGTCTTTCGCTTTCTCACTTACTCCAACTTGCATGATTACTTCTAGACTCATCTATGGTGCTGCAAATGGCATTGTTTCATTTTTTCACTAGCTCCTCTTCCATCTGTACAGGTAGCAGTTCTTCTTTGCCCACCCATCTGTCGGTGGACTTTTTGGTTACTTCCATATCTTGGCTATTGTAATACTATGCAGTGTAGATTTGCGTGCCTGTGTCCTTCCAATTCTCTCTTCTTAGTTTATAGGCCCAGGAATAGGTCTGCTGGATCATATGGTAGCTCAATGGTTACCTTTTAAAGGCACCTCTATTCTGTTCTCCTTAGTGGCTCTTTCCAGGTTACGTCCCACTTAAAGTAGAGGGTATGCATTTCTTCCCGGCACCTTCATCATTTATTCTTTGTAGTTTTTGCTGATGGTTATTCTGAGTGGTGTGAGCTGATACCTCTTTGTGGTTGAATTTGCATGTGTCTCATAATGTGTTGAAATTGAGCTTTAAGACATGTCCTTTTTATTTTTCCAGCTGTGATTAGAGCTTATTTCTTCAAAGTGTTTTCTTAAAGTATGTGTCACCATTTGAAATATTTTGGCCATTATCTCCCTCAAGACATTTTGAGGGCAGATTTCATTTACAGACCTGCAGTACTTGTTCATATGAAGTGACCATTAGCTCAGGCTTTAAACCTGCTTTTGCAGGTAATGGCCAGAGAGCGGCAGCCTTTCTACGTTCCCCATGCTGGTACTAGGGAAACAGACCTACCGGCCAGTGGTGTTCTTCGGTTATAAATTAGACTGCAATGTGCCCGGATAAACCCACAAATGTTGATGACTCCTTGCTTTTGTTTGTTTTTAATTTAATTTATATTTATTATTAGAGTAATATTCCATTGTGTACGTGGACCACTTCTTCTTGGTGCATTCCTCGGTTGATGGACATTTTCATTGCTTCCAAGTGCTGGCTATGGTAAATATTGCTGGCGTACAGGTTTGCCAGCCTGTGATTTTTGATTCTCATTTTCTCAGGTGATAGGCCAAGCAGTGGTTGTGATTGATTGACTGGTAGCTCAATGTTTCCCTTTTCAAAGCACCTACATTGTGTTTGCATTAGTGGCTCTTTACATGTCCCCCCTTACAAACGAGGGTACGCATTTCTCCACACTCCCTTCACCGTTTATATTTTGCAGCATTTTTCCTAAAGGCCATTCTGATTGCTGTGAGCTGATAGGTTTTTGTAATATGGGTATGCATGACATTAAAATTTTTAAAATTCATCATATTCCTACGCCTTTTTCTTTTCTCTTAAAAGAAAAAACCGTAAGTACAATAGAGCTCTTGAAATTGACTTCTTCGAAGGTTGCCCTCTTTTGAATTTTTTGGTCGATTTTTGACCCCAGAAATTTTTTGGAGGGCAGGTGTCATTTACAGAACTGCAAGTTGGTGAAAATTTAGTGACCTTTTGCAGTGGGTTCAAAGCTGCTGTTGTGGGAAACGTCAACAAGGAGGTAGCTTTTCTCCATTCCCCAATCTGGGTACTAGGGCAGCAGAGCCTTTCTGGAAGTCATTGTCCTAGGTTATAAATTAGAATGGAATTTGCCAGGAGAAATCCCCATAAGTTTATGTCTCATTACTTCTTCTTGGTTTTTAAATTTTTTTTAATCTGGGTAAAGTTTAGAATATTGTTTGTCCTAGGTGTACACCATCTGGTCCATTTGTACATTATGTATGTCTATTAATGTACAGATCCTCTTCCCATGTAAAATATTACAGTGTTCCATCGACCTCCCTTGCTATATGTTCGGTCTTTTTGATACATGTATATAATATGTATTTGTATATGTATAGTAACACTAATCCTCATTTCTCAATTTCCCCCCTCCTTTCCTTTTAGATGAGCATAGTTTGTTTTGTTTTCTAAGCCTGTGAGTGTCTTTCTCTTTGGAAATATGTTCATCTGTGTCAGTTATTAGATAATGCCATAAGTGATTATATAGGCTATAGGTCTTTTGCTTTCCGACCTACTTCATGTTTTGTGATTATCTCCAGGCTCATCTGTGGTGCCTCAAAGAGCAGCGCTTCAGTGTTTTCCATGGCTAATATTCCATTGTGTACATGGACCACTTCTTCTTGGTGCACTCCTCTGTTGATGGACATTTTCCTTGCTTCCAAGTGTTGCCTATGGTAAATATTGCTGGAGGGCAGGATTGCCAGCCTGTGATTTGTGATTTTCATTTTCTCAGGTGATAGACCCAGCAGTGGTTATGATTGATTGACTGGTATGGTAGCTCAACGTTTACCTTTTCAAGGCACCTCAATTGTGCTTTCATTAGTGGCTCTTACCACGTCCCCCTTAGAATCGAGGGTACGCACTTCTCCACAATCACGTCAGCATTTCTTGTTTGCAGCATTTTTGTTGATGGCCATTCTGACTGGTGTGAGCTGATAGGTGTTTGTAATTTGGGTTTACATGTCTGTAAAAATTCCTACAATTCATCATTTTTCCACGCCTTTTTCTTTTCTGTTAAAAGAAAAAAGAACAAAAGTGTGAGTATAATATACCTCTTCAAATTTTCTTTTTGGAAGGTTGCACTCTAGAATTTTTTGGTCGATTTTCGACCTCAGTATTTTTTGGAGGGCAGGTGTCATTTACAGACCTGCAATTGGTGAATATTTAGTGACCTTTTGCAGTGGGTTTAAAGCTGCTGTGGTGGGAAACGGCCACAAGGATGCAGCATTTCTCCATTCCCAAATCTGGGTACTAGGGCAGCAGAGCCGTTCTGGAAGTCGTTTGCCTAGGTTGTAAATTTGAATGGAATGTGCCAGGAAACCCCCCCATAAGTTTATGTCTCATTACTCCTAGTTCGTTGTTTTAATTTTTTCAATTGGGGTAATGGTTAGAATGTTGCTTGTCCAAGGTGTACACACTCTGGTTCATCTACATATTCTATATACCTATTTATGTAGAGATCCTCTTCCCCTGTAAATTATTACAGAGTGTTCCGTAAACCTTCCTTGCTATATGGTCGGTCTTTTTGATATATGTATATAATATGTATTTGTATACATATGGTAACGCTAATCTTCATTTATCCATTCCCCCCACCTTTCCTTTTAGATAAGCATAGGTTTTTTTTTAATAAGTCTGTGATTGACTTTCTCTGTGGAAATATGTTCATTTGTGTCAGTTATTAGATAACGCCTATAAGTGATATCATAGGATATAGGACTTTTGCTTTCCGACTTACCTCATGTTCTGTGATTATCTCCAAGATCATCTATGGTGCCTCAAAGAGCAGTGTTTCATTGTTTTCCATGGCTAGTATTCATTGTGTACATGGACCACTTCTTCTTTATCCTTTCATCTGTTGATGGACATTTTGGTTGCTTCACTGTCTTGGCTATGGTGAATAAGGCTGCAGTGCAGCTTTTGCAGCCCGGGTCTTCTTCATTCTGGTCTTCTCAGGTGAGAGGCCCATTGGTGCGTCTGCTGGATTGAATGGTACCTCAATTTTTCCTTTTCAACGCAGCTCCTTTCTGTTCTCATTATTAGCGTTTAACCCTTTTGCATCTCACCAGCAGCTAGAGGGTACACAGTTCTCTAAAACCTCTTCAGCATTTATTGTTTGTAGACTTTTTGCCAATGGTCAGTCGACTGGTGTGAGTTGAAAACTTTTTGTAGATTAGATTGCATGAGTCTAATACTTCCTGAGGTGGAGCTTTTATCCATTTTCCTTTCTTTAAAAAGAGAGTGAGTAAAACTTACCTCTTCATACTATCTTCTTGAAAATTTGGCCTGTTTTGAATTTTTTGTATCCATTCCCTACCTCAGCACAATTTTGAGGGCAGGTGTCCTTTACAGCCCTGAGTCCTTGTGAATGGTAAGTGACCATTAGCTGTGGGTTAAAAGCTGCTCTTGCGGGAATCGGCCACAAGGCGGCAGCATTTCTCCTTTACCAAATCTGGTTACTAGGGCAACAGAGCCTTACTGGAAGTGGTGTTCTAGGTTGTAAATTAGAATGGAATGTGCGAGGAAAAAGCCCTTTAAGTTTATGTCTCATTACTTCTTGTTGGTATTTTGAATTTAATTTTTATTTCTTATCACAGCAAACTTGATTACAATGTTTTGTTTGTTCTAGGTGTGCAAGATGTGGTTCTTTCACACACATGCATATATCTATTCTTTTTCGGATCCTTTTCCCATGTAGGTTATGACACAATGTTGAGTAGACTTCTCTTGGTATTGCGTAGGTCTTTGGTGATTATATATTTCACATGTGTTTGTATCTCTCTGTTAACCTCAATATGGTAATGTATCCAATCCTCACACCTTTCCATTTGGTGAACCATAAGTTTTTTTAATGAATCTATGATAGTGTTTCTCTGTGGAAATATCTTTGTTTGTATCATTTTTTAGGTGACACCTATATGTGATATGATAGGATATCTGTCTTTCGCTTTCTCACTTACTCCAACTTGCGTGATTACTTCTAGACTCATCTATGGTGCTGCAAATGGCATTGTTTCATTTTTTCACTAGCTCCTCTTCCAACTGTACAGGTAGCAGTTCTTCTTTGCCCACCCATCTGTCGGTGGACTTTTTGGTTACTTCCATATCTTGGCTATTGTAATACTATGCAGTGTAGATTTGCGTGCCTGTGTCCTTCCAATTCTCTCTTCTTAGTTTATAGGCCCAGGAATAGGTCTGCTGGATCATATGGTAGCTCAATGGTTACCTTTTAAAGGCACCTCTATTCTGTTCTCCTTAGTGGCTCTTTCCAGGTTACGTCCCACTTAAAGTAGAGGGTATGCATTTCTTCCCGGCACCTTCATCATTTATTCTTTGTAGTTTTTGCTGATGGTTATTCTGAGTGGTGTGAGCTGATACCTCTTTGTGGTTGAATTTGCATGTGTCTCATAATGTGTTGAAATTGAGCTTTAAGACATGTCCTTTTAATTTTTCCAGCTGTGATTAGAGCTTATTTCTTCAAAGTGTTTTCTTAAAGTATGTGTCACCATTTGAAATATTTTGGCCATTATCTCCCTCAAGACATTTTGAGGGCAGATTTCATTTACAGACCTGCAGTACTTGTTCATATGAAGTGACCATTAGCTCAGGCTTTAAACCTGCTTTTGCAGGTAATGGCCAGAGAGCGGCAGCCTTTCTACGTTCCCCATGCTGGTACTAGGGAAACAGACCTACCGGCCAGTGGTGTTCTTCGGTTATAAATTAGACTGCAATGTGCCCGGATAAACCCACAAATGTTGATGACTCCTTGCTTTTGTTTGTTTTTAATTTAATTTATATTTATTATTAGAGTAATATTCCATTGTGTACGTGGACCACTTCTTCTTGGTGCATTCCTCGGTTGATGGACATTTTCATTGCTTCCAAGTGCTGGCTATGGTAAATATTGCTGGCGTACAGGTTTGCCAGCCTGTGATTTTTGATTCTCATTTTCTCAGGTGATAGGCCAAGCAGTGGTTGTGATTGATTGACTGGTAGCTCAATGTTTCCCTTTTCAAGGCACCTACATTGTGTTTGCATTAGTGGCTCTTTACATGTCCCCCCTTACAAACGAGGGTACGCATTTCTCCACACTCCCTTCACCGTTTATATTTTGCAGCATTTTTCCTAAAGGCCATTCTGATTGCTGTGAGCTGATAGGTTTTTGTAATATGGGTATGCATGACATTAAAATTTTTAAAATTCATCATATTCCTACGCCTTTTTCTTTTCTCTTAAAAGAAAAAACCGTAAGTACAATAGAGCTCTTGAAATTGACTTCTTCGAAGGTTGCCCTCTTTTGAATTTTTTGGTCGATTTTTGACCCCAGAAATTTTTTGGAGGGCAGGTGTCATTGACAGAACTGCAAGTTGGTGAAAATTTAGTGACCTTTTGCAGTGGGTTCAAAGCTGCTGTTGTGGGAAACGTCCACAAGGAGGTAGCTTTTCTCCATTCCCCAATCTGGGTACTAGGGCAGCAGAGCCTTTCTGGAAGTCATTGTCCTAGGTTATAAATTAGAATGGAATTTGCCAGGAGAAATCCCCATAAGTTTATGTCTCATTACTTCTTCTTGGTTTTTAAAATTTTTTTAATCTGGGTAAAGTTTAGAATATTGTTTGTCCTAGATGTACACCATCTGGTCCATTTGTACATTATGTATGTCTATTAATGTACAGATCTTCTTCCCATGTAAAATATTACAGTGTTCCATCGACCTCCCTTGCTATATGTTCGGTCTTTTTGATACATGTATATAATATGTATTTGTATATGTATAGTAACACTAATCCTCATTTCTCAATTTCCCCCCTCCTTTCCTTTTAGATGAGCATAGTTTGTTTTGTTTTCTAAGCCTGTGAGTGTCTTTCTCTTTGGAAATATGTTCATCTGTGTCAGTTATTAGATAATGCCATAAGTGATTATATAGGCTATAGGTCTTTTGCTTTCCGACCTACTTCATGTTTTGTGATTATCTCCAGGCTCATCTGTGGTGCCTCAAAGAGCAGCGCTTCAGTGTTTTCCATGGCTAATATTCCATTGTGTACATGGACCACTTCTTCTTGGTGCACTCCTCTGTTGATGGACATTTTCCTTGCTTCCAAGTGTTGCCTATGGTAAATATTGCTGGAGGGCAGGATTGCCAGCCTGTGATTTGTGATTTTCATTTTCTCAGGTGATAGACCCAGCAGTGGTTATGATTGATTGACTGGTATGGTAGCTCAACGTTTACCTTTTCAAGGCACCTCAATTGTGCTTTCATTAGTGGCTCTTACCACGTCCCCCTTAGAATCGAGGGTACGCACTTCTCCACAATCACGTCAGCATTTCTTGTTTGCAGCATTTTTGTTGATGGCCATTCTGACTGGTGTGAGCTGATAGGTGTTTGTAATTTGGGTTTACATGTCTGTAAAAATTCCTACAATTCATCATTTTTCCACGCCTTTTTCTTTTCTGTTAAAAGAAAAAAGAACAAAAGTGTGAGTATAATATACCTCTTCAAATTTTCTTTTTGGAAGGTTGCACTCTAGAATTTTTTGGTCGATTTTCGACCTCAGTATTTTTTGGAGGGCAGGTGTCATTTACAGACCTGCAATTGGTGAATATTTAGTGACCTTTTGCAGTGGGTTTAAAGCTGCTGTGGTGGGAAACGGCCACAAGGATGCAGCATTTCTCCATTCCCAAATCTGGGTACTAGGGCAGCAGAGCCGTTCTGGAAGTCGTTTGCCTAGGTTGTAAATTTGAATGGAATGTGCCAGGAAAACCCCCCATAAGTTTATGTCTCATTACTCCTAGTTCGTTGTTTTAATTTTTTCAATTGGGGTAATGGTTAGAATGTTGCTTGTCCAAGGTGTACACACTCTGGTTCATCTACATATTCTATATACCTATTTATGTAGAGATCCTCTTCCCCTGTAAATTATTACAGAGTGTTCCGTAAACCTTCCTTGCTATATGGTCGGTCTTTTTGATATATGTATATAATATGTATTTGTATACATATGGTAACGCTAATCTTCATTTATCCATTCCCCCCACCTTTCCTTTTAGATAAGCATAGGTTTTTTTTTAATAAGTCTGTGATTGACTTTCTCTGTGGAAATATGTTCATTTGTGTCAGTTATTAGATAACGCCTATAAGTGATATCATAGGATATAGGACTTTTGCTTTCCGACTTACCTCATGTTCTGTGATTATCTCCAAGATCATCTATGGTGCCTCAAAGAGCAGTGTTTCATTGTTTTCCATGGCTAGTATTCATTGTGTACATGGACCACTTCTTCTTTATCCTTTCATCTGTTGATGGACATTTTGGTTGCTTCACTGTCTTGGCTATGGTGAATAAGGCTGCAGTGCAGCTTTTGCAGCCCGGGTCTTCTTCATTCTGGTCTTCTCAGGTGAGAGGCCCATTGGTGCGCCTGCTGGATTGAATGGTACCTCAATTTTTCCTTTTCAACGCAGCTCCTTTCTGTTCTCATTATTAGCGTTTAACCCTTTTGCATCTCACCAGCAGCTAGAGGGTACACAGTTCTCTAAAACCTCTTCAGCATTTATTGTTTGTAGACTTTTTGCCAATGGTCAGTCGACTGGTGTGAGTTGAAAACTTTTTGTAGATTAGATTGCATGAGTCTAATACTTCCTGAGGTGGAGCTTTTATCCATTTTCCTTTCTTTAAAAAGAGAGTGAGTAAAACTTACCTCTTCATACTATCTTCTTGAAAATTTGGCCTGTTTTGAATTTTTTGTATCCATTCCCTACCTCAGCACAATTTTGAGGGCAGGTGTCCTTTACAGCCCTGAGTCCTTGTGAATGGTAAGTGACCATTAGCTGTGGGTTAAAAGCTGCTCTTGCGGGAATCGGCCACAAGGCGGCAGCATTTCTCCTTTACCAAATCTGGTTACTAGGGCAACAGAGCCTTACTGGAAGTGGTGTTCTAGGTTGTAAATTAGAATGGAATGTGCGAGGAAAAAGCCCTTTAAGTTTATGTCTCATTACTTCTTGTTGGTATTTTGAATTTAATTTTTATTTCTTATCACAGCAAACTTGATTACAATGTTTTGTTTGTTCTAGGTGTGCAAGATGTGGTTCTTTCACACACATGCATATATCTATTCTTCTTCGGATCCTTTTCCCATGTAGGTAATGACACAATGTTGAGTAGACTTCTCTTGGTATTGCGTAGGTCTTTGGTGATTATATATTTCACATGTGTTTGTATCTCTCTGTTAACCTCAATATGGTAATGTATCCAATCCTCACACCTTTCCATTTGGTGAACCATAAGTTTTTTTAATGAATCTATGATAGTGTTTCTCTGTGGAAATATCTTTGTTTGTATCATTTTTTAGGTAACACCTATATGTGATATGATAGGATATGTGTCTTTCGCTTTCTCACTTACTCCAAGTTGCGTGATTACTTCTAGACTCATCTATGGTGCTGCAAATGGCATTGTTTCATTTTTTCACTAGCTCCTATTCCATCTGTACAGGTAGCAGTTCTTCTTTGTCCACCCATCTGTCGGTGGACTTTTTCGTTACTTCCATATCTTGGCTATTGTAATACTATGCAATGTAGATTTGTGTGCCTGTGTCCTTCCAATTCTCTCTTCTTAGTTTATAGGCCCAGGAATAGGTCTGCTGGATCATATGGTAGCTCAATGGTTACCTTTTAAAGGCACCTCTATTCTGTTCTCCTTAGTGGCTCTTTCCAGGTTACGTCCCACTTAAAGTAGAGGGTATGCATTTCTTCCCGGCACCTTCAGCATTTATTCTTTGTAGTTTTTGCTGATGGTTATTCTGAGTGGTGTGAGCTGATACCTCTTTGTGGTTGAATTTGCATGTGTCTCATAATGTGTTGAAATTGAGCTTTAAGACATGTCCTTTTTATTTTTCCAGCTGTGATTAGAGCTTATTTCTTCAAAGTGTTTTCTTAAAGTATGTGTCACCATTTGAAATATTTTGGCCATTATCTCCCTCAAGACATTTTGAGGGCAGATTTCATTTACAGACCTGCAGTACTTGTTCATATGAAGTGACCATTAGCTCAGGCTTTAAACCTGCTTTTGCAGGTAATGGCCAGAGAGCGGCAGCCTTTCTACGTTCCCCATGCTGGTACTAGGGAAACAGACCTACCGGCCAGTGGTGTTCTTCGGTTATAAATTAGAGTGCAATGTGCCCGGATAAACCCACAAATGTTGATGTCTCCTTGCTTTTGTTTGTTTTTAATTTAATTTATATTTATTATTAGAGTAATATTCCATTGTGTACGTGGACCACTTCTTCTTGGTGCATTCCTCGGTTGATGGACATTTTCATTGCTTCCAAGTGCTGGCTATGGTAAATATTGCTGGCGTACAGGTTTGCCAGCCTGTGATTTTTGATTCTCATTTTCTCAGGTGATAGGCCAAGCAGTGGTTGTGATTGATTGACTGGTAGCTCAATGTTTCCCTTTTCAAGGCACCTACATTGTGTTTGCATTAGTGGCTCTTTACATGTCCCCCCTTACAAACGAGGGTACGCATTTCTCCACACTTCCTTCACCGTTTATATTTTGCAGCATTTTTCCTAAAGGCCATTCTGATTGCTGTGAGTTGATAGGTTTTTGTAATATGGGTATGCATGACATTAAAATTTTTAAAATTCATCATATTCCTACGCCTTTTTCTTTTCTCTTAAAAGAAAAAACCGTAAGTACAATAGAGCTCTTGAAATTGACTTCTTCGAAGGTTGCCCTCTTTTGAATTTTTTGGTCGATTTTTGACCCCAGAAATTTTTTGGAGGGCAGGTGTCATTGACAGAACTGCAAGTTGGTGAAAATTTAGTGACCTTTTGCAGTGGGCTCAAAGCTGCTGTTGTGGGAAACGTCCACAAGGAGGTAGCTTTTCTCCATTCCCCAATCTGGGTACTAGGGCAGCAGAGCCTTTCTGGAAGTCATTGTCCTAGGTTATAAACTAGAATGGAATTTGCCAGGAGAAATCCCCATAAGTTTATGTCTCATTACTTCTTCTTGGTTTTTAAAATTTTTTTAATCTGGGTAAAGTTTAGAATATTGTTTGTCCTAGGTGTACACCATCTGGTCCATTTGTACATTATGTATGTCTATTAATGTACAGATCCTCTTCCCATGTAAAATATTACAGTGTTCCATCGACCTCCCTTGCTATATGTTCGGCCTTTTTGATACATGTATATAATATGTATTTGTATATGTATAGTAACACTAATCCTCATTTCTCAATTTCCCCCCTCCTTTCCTTTTAGATGAGCATAGTTTGTTTTGTTTTCTAAGCCTGTGAGTGTCTTTCTCTTTGGAAATATGTTCATCTGTGTCAGTTATTAGATAATGCCATAAGTGATTATATAGGCTATAGGTCTTTTGCTTTCCGACCTACTTCATGTTTTGTGATTATCTCCAGGCTCATCTGTGGTGCCTCAAAGAGCAGCGCTTCAGTGTTTTCCATGGCTAATATTCCATTGTGTACATGGACCACTTCTTCTTGGTGCACTCCTCTGTTGATGGACATTTTCCTTGCTTCCAAGTGTTGCCTATGGTAAATATTGCTGGAGGGCAGGATTGCCAGCCTGTGATTTGTGATTTTCATTTTCTCAGGTGATAGACCCAGCAGTGGTTATGATTGATTGACTGGTATGGTAGCTCAACGTTTACCTTTTCAAGGCACCTCAATTGTGCTTTCATTAGTGGCTCTTACCACGTCCCCCTTAGAATCGAGGGTACGCACTTCTCCACAATCACGTCAGCATTTCTTGTTTGCAGCATTTTTGTTGATGGCCATTCTGACTGGTGTGAGCTGATAGGTGTTTGTAATTTGGGTTTACATGTCTGTAAAAATTCCTACAATTCATCATTTTTCCACGCCTTTTTCTTTTCTGTTAAAAGAAAAAAGAACAAAAGTGTGAGTATAATATACCTCTTCAAATTTTCTTTTTGGAAGGTTGCACTCTAGAATTTTTTGGTCGATTTTCGACCTCAGTATTTTTTGGAGGGCAGGTGTCATTTACAGACCTGCAATTGGTGAATATTTAGTGACCTTTTGCAGTGGGTTTAAAGCTGCTGTGGTGGGAAACGGCCACAAGGATGCAGCATTTCTCCATTCCCAAATCTGGGTACTAGGGCAGCAGAGCCGTTCTGGAAGTCGTTTGCCTAGGTTGTAAATTTGAATGGAATGTGCCAGGAAAACCCCCCATAAGTTTATGTCTCATTACTCCTAGTTCGTTGTTTTAATTTTTTCAATTGGGGTAATGGTTAGAATGTTGCTTGTCCAAGGTGTACACACTCTGGTTCATCTACATATTCTATATACCTATTTATGTAGAGATCCTCTTCCCCTGTAAATTATTACAGAGTGTTCCGTAAACCTTCCTTGCTATATGGTCGGTCTTTTTGATATATGTATATAATATGTATTTGTATACATATGGTAACGCTAATCTTCATTTATCCATTCCCCCCACCTTTCCTTTTAGATAAGCATAGGTTTTTTTTTAATAAGTCTGTGATTGACTTTCTCTGTGGAAATATGTTCATTTGTGTCAGTTATTAGATAACGCCTATAAGTGATATCATAGGATATAGGACTTTTGCTTTCCGACTTACCTCATGTTCTGTGATTATCTCCAAGATCATCTATGGTGCCTCAAAGAGCAGTGTTTCATTGTTTTCCATGGCTAGTATTCATTGTGTACATGGACCACTTCTTCTTTATCCTTTCATCTGTTGATGGACATTTTGGTTGCTTCACTGTCTTGGCTATGGTGAATAAGGCTGCAGTGCAGCTTTTGCAGCCCGGGTCTTCTTCATTCTGGTCTTCTCAGGTGAGAGGCCCATTGGTGCGCCTGCTGGATTGAATGGTACCTCAATTTTTCCTTTTCAACGCAGCTCCTTTCTGTTCTCATTATTAGCGTTTAACCCTTTTGCATCTCACCAGCAGCTAGAGGGTACACAGTTCTCTAAAACCTCTTCAGCATTTATTGTTTGTAGACTTTTTGCCAATGGTCAGTCGACTGGTGTGAGTTGAAAACTTTTTGTAGATTAGATTGCATGAGTCTAATACTTCCTGAGGTGGAGCTTTTATCCATTTTCCTTTCTTTAAAAAGAGAGTGAGTAAAACTTACCTCTTCATACTATCTTCTTGAAAATTTGGCCTGTTTTGAATTTTTTGTATCCATTCCCTACCTCAGCACAATTTTGAGGGCAGGTGTCCTTTACAGCCCTGAGTCCTTGTGAATGGTAAGTGACCATTAGCTGTGGGTTAAAAGCTGCTCTTGCGGGAATCGGCCACAAGGCGGCAGCATTTCTCCTTTACCAAATCTGGTTACTAGGGCAACAGAGCCTTACTGGAAGTGGTGTTCTAGGTTGTAAATTAGAATGGAATGTGCGAGGAAAAAGCCCTTTAAGTTTATGTCTCATTACTTCTTGTTGGTATTTTGAATTTAATTTTTATTTCTTATCACAGCAAACTTGATTACAATGTTTTGTTTGTTCTAGGTGTGCAAGATGTGGTTCTTTCACACACATGCATATATCTATTCTTCTTCGGATCCTTTTCCCATGTAGGTAATGACACAATGTTGAGTAGACTTCTCTTGGTATTGCGTAGGTCTTTGGTGATTATATATTTCACATGTGTTTGTATCTCTCTGTTAACCTCAATATGGTAATGTATCCAATCCTCACACCTTTCCATTTGGTGAACCATAAGTTTTTTTAATGAATCTATGATAGTGTTTCTCTGTGGAAATATCTTTGTTTGTATCATTTTTTAGGTGACACCTATATGTGATATGATAGGATATGTGTCTTTCGCTTTCTCACTTACTCCAAGTTGCGTGATTACTTCTAGACTCATCTATGGTGCTGCAAATGGCATTGTTTCATTTTTTCACTAGCTCCTATTCCATCTGTACAGGTAGCAGTTCTTCTTTGTCCACCCATCTGTCGGTGGACTTTTTGGTTACTTCCATATCTTGGCTATTGTAATACTATGCAATGTAGATTTGCGTGCCTGTGTCCTTCCAATTCTCTCTTCTTAGTTTATAGGCCCAGGAATAGGTCTGCTGGATCATATGGTAGCTCAATGGTTACCTTTTAAAGGCACCTCTATTCTGTTCTCCTTAGTGGCTCTTTCCAGGTTACGTCCCACTTAAAGTAGAGGGTATGCATTTCTTCCTGGCACCTTCAGCATTTATTCTTTGCAGTTTTTGCTGATGGTTATTCTGAGTGGTGTGAGCTGATACCTCTTTGTGGTTGAATTTGCATGTGTCTCATAATGTGTTGAAATTGAGCTTTAAGACATGTCCTTTTAATTTTTCCAGCTGTGATTAGAGCTTATTTCTTCAAAGTGTTTTCTTAAAGTATGTGTCACCATTTGAAATATTTTGGCCATTATCTCCCTCAAGACATTTTGAGGGCAGATTTCATTTACAGACCTGCAGTACTTGTTCATATGAAGTGACCATTAGCTCAGGCTTTAAACCTGCTTTTGCAGGTAATGGCCAGAGAGCGGCAGCCTTTCTACGTTCCCCATGCTGGTACTAGGGAAACAGACCTACCGGCCAGTGGTGTTCTTCGGTTATAAATTAGACTGCAATGTGCCCGGATAAACCCACAAATGTTGATGACTCCTTGCTTTTGTTTGTTTTTAATTTAATTTATATTTATTATTAGAGTAATATTCCATTGTGTACGTGGACCACTTCTTCTTGGTGCATTCCTCGGTTGATGGACATTTTCATTGCTTCCAAGTGCTGGCTATGGTAAATATTGCTGGCGTACAGGTTTGCCAGCCTGTGATTTTTGATTCTCATTTTCTCAGGTGATAGGCCAAGCAGTGGTTGTGATTGATTGACTGGTAGCTCAATGTTTCCCTTTTCAAGGCACCTACATTGTGTATGCATTAGTGGCTCTTTACATGTCCCCCCTTACAAACGAGGGTACGCATTTCTCCACACTCCCTTCACCGTTTATATTTTGCAGCATTTTTCCTAAAGGCCATTCTGATTGCTGTGAGCTGATAGATTTTTGTAATATGGGTATGCATGACATTAAAATTTTTAAAATTCATCATATTCCTACGCCTTTTTCTTTTCTCTTAAAAGAAAAAACCGTAAGTACAATAGAGCTCTTGAAATTGACTTCTTCGAAGGTTGCCCTCTTTTGAATTTTTTGGTCGATTTTTGACCCCAGAAATTTTTTGGAGGGCAGGTGTCATTGACAGAACTGCAAGTTGGTGAAAATTTAGTGACCTTTTGCAGTGGGCTCAAAGCTGCTGTTGTGGGAAACGTCCACAAGGAGGTAGCTTTTCTCCATTCCCCAATCTGGGTACTAGGGCAGCAGAGCCTTTCTGGAAGTCATTGTCCTAGGTTATAAATTAGAATGGAATTTGCCAGGAGAAATCCCCATAAGTTTATGTCTCATTACTTCTTCTTGGTTTTTAAAATTTTTTTAATCTGGGTAAAGTTTAGAATATTGTTTGTCCTAGGTGTACACCATCTGGTCCATTTGTACATTATGTATGTCTATTAATGTACAGATCCTCTTCCCATGTAAAATATTACAGTGTTCCATCGACCTCCCTTGCTATATGTTCGGTCTTTTTGATACATGTATATAATATGTATTTGTATATGTATAGTAACACTAATCCTCATTTCTCAATTTCCCCCCTCCTTTCCTTTTAGATGAGCATAGTTTGTTTTGTTTTCTAAGCCTGTGAGTGTCTTTCTCTTTGGAAATATGTTCATCTGTGTCAGTTATTAGATAATGCCATAAGTGATTATATAGGCTATAGGTCTTTTGCTTTCCGACCTACTTCATGTTTTGTGATTATCTCCAGGCTCATCTGTGGTGCCTCAAAGAGCAGCGCTTCAGTGTTTTCCATGGCTAATATTCCATTGTGTACATGGACCACTTCTTCTTGGTGCATTCCTCTGTTGATGGACATTTTCCTTGCTTCCAAGTGTTGCCTATGGTAAATATTGCTGGAGGGCAGGATTGCCAGCCTGTGATTTGTGATTTTCATTTTCTCAGGTGATAGACCCAGCAGTGGTTATGATTGATTGACTGGTATGGTAGCTCAACGTTTACCTTTTCAAGGCAACTCAATTGTGCTTTCATTAGTGGCTCTTACCACGTCCCCCTTAGAATCGAGGGTACGCATTTCTCCACAATCACGTCAGCATTTCTTGTTTGCAGCATTTTTGTTGATGGCCATTCTGACTGGTGTGAGCTGATAGGTTTTTGTAATTTGGGTTTACATGTCTGTAAAAATTCCTACAATTCATCATTTTTCCACGCCTTTTTCTTTTCTGTTAAAAGAAAAAAGAACAAAAGTGTGAGTATAATATACCTCTTCAAATTTTCTTTTTGGAAGGTTGCACTCTAGAATTTTTTGGTCGATTTTCGACCTCAGTATTTTTTGGAGGGCAGGTGTCATTTACAGACCTGCAATTGGTGAATATTTAGTGACCTTTTGCAGTGGGTTTAAAGCTGCTGTGGTGGGAAACGGCCACAAGGATGCAGCATTTCTCCATTCCCAAATCTGGGTACTAGGGCAGCACAGCCGTTCTGGAAGTCGTTTGCCTAGGTTGTAAATTTGAATGGAATGTGCCAGGAAAACCCCCCATAAGTTTATGTCTCATTACTCCTAGTTCGTTGTTTTAATTTTTTCAATTGGGGTAATGGTTAGAATGTTGCTTGTCCAAGGTGTACACACTCTGGTTCATCTACATATTCTATATACCTATTTATGTAGAGATCCTCTTCCCCTGTAAATTATTACAGAGTGTTCCGTAAACCTTCCTTGCTATATGGTCGGTCTTTTTGATATATGTATATAATATGTATTTGTATACATATGGTAACGCTAATCTTCATTTATCCATTCCCCCCACCTTTCCTTTTAGATAAGCATAGGTTTTTTTTTTAATAAGTCTGTGATTGACTTTCTCTGTGGAAATATGTTCATTTGTGTCAGTTATTAGATAACGCCTATAAGTGATATCATAGGATATAGGACTTTTGCTTTCCGACTTACCTCATGTTCTGTGATTATCTCCAAGATCATCTATGGTGCCTCAAAGAGCAGTGTTTCATTGTTTTCCATGGCTAGTATTCATTGTGTACATGGACCACTTCTTCTTTATCCTTTCATCTGTTGATGGACATTTTGGTTGCTTCACTGTCTTGGCTATGGTGAATAAGGCTGCAGTGCAGCTTTTGCAGCCCGGGTCTTCTTCATTCTGGTCTTCTCAGGTGAGAGGCCCATTGGTGCGCCTGCTGGATTGAATGGTACCTCAATTTTTCCTTTTCAACGCAGCTCCTTTCTGTTCTCATTATTAGCGTTTAACCCTTTTGCATCTCACCAGCAGCTAGAGGGTACACAGTTCTCTAAAACCTCTTCAGCATTTATTGTTTGTAGACTTTTTGCCAATGGTCAGTCGACTGGTGTGAGTTGAAAACTTTTTGTAGATTAGATTGCATGAGTCTAATACTTCCTGAGGTGGAGCTTTTATCCATTTTCCTTTCTTTAAAAAGAGAGTGAGTAAAACTTACCTCTTCATACTATCTTCTTGAAAATTTGGCCTGTTTTGAATTTTTTGTATCCATTCCCTACCTCAGCACAATTTTGAGGGCAGGTGTCCTTTACAGCCCTGAGTCCTTGTGAATGGTAAGTGACCATTAGCTGTGGGTTAAAAGCTGCTCTTGCGGGAATCGGCCACAAGGCGGCAGCATTTCTCCTTTACCAAATCTGGTTACTAGGGCAACAGAGCCTTACTGGAAGTGGTGTTCTAGGTTGTAAATTAGAATGGAATGTGCGAGGAAAAAGCCCTTTAAGTTTATGTCTCATTACTTCTTGTTGGTATTTTGAATTTAATTTTTATTTCTTATCACAGCAAACTTGATTACAATGTTTTGTTTGTTCTAGGTGTGCAAGATGTGGTTCTTTCACACACATGCATATATCTATTCTTCTTCGGATCCTTTTCCCATGTAGGTAATGACACAATGTTGAGTAGACTTCTCTTGGTATTGCGTAGGTCTTTGGTGATTATATATTTCACATGTGTTTGTATCTCTCTGTTAACCTCAATATGGTAATGTATCCAATCCTCACACCTTTCCATTTGGTGAACCATAAGTTTTTTTAATGAATCTATGATAGTGTTTCTCTGTGGAAATATCTTTGTTTGTATCATTTTTTAGGTAACACCTATATGTGATATGATAGGATATGTGTCTTTCGCTTTCTCACTTACTCCAAGTTGCGTGATTACTTCTAGACTCATCTATGGTGCTGCAAATGGCATTGTTTCATTTTTTCACTAGCTCTTATTCCATCTGTACAGGTAGCAGTACTTCTTTGGCCACCCATCTGTCGGTGGACTTTTTGGTTACTTCCATATCTTGGCTATTGTAATACTATGCAATGTAGATTTGCGTGCCTGTGTCCTTCCAATTCTCTCTTCTTCGTTTATAGGTCTAGGCATAGGTCTGCTAGATCATATGGTAGCTCAATGGTTACCTTTTAAAGGCACCTCTATTCTGTTCTCCTTAGTGGCTCTTTCCAGGTTACGTCCCACTTAAAGTGGAGGGTATGTATTTCTTCCTAGCACCTTCAGCATTTATTCTTTGTAGTTTTTGCTGATGGTTATTCTGAGTGGTGTGAGCTGATACCTCTTTGTGGTTGAATTTGCATGTGTCTCATAATGTGTTGAAATTGAGCTTTAAGACATGTCCTTTTTATTTTTCCAGCTGTGATTAGAGCTTATTTCTTCAAAGTGTTTTCTTAAAGTATGTGTCACCATTTGAAATATTTTGGCCATTATCTCCCTCAAGACATTTTGAGGGCAGGTTTCATTTACAGCCCTGAAGTACTTGTTCATATGAAGTGACCATTAGCTCAGGCTTTAAACCTGCTTTTGCAGGTAATGGCCAGAGAGCGGCAGCCTTTCTACGTTCCCCATGCTGGTACTAGGGAAACAGACCTACCGGCCAGTGGTGTTCTTCGGTTATAAATTAGAGTGCAATGTGCCCGGATAAACCCACAAATGTTGATGTCTCCTTGCTTTTGTTTGTTTTTAATTTAATTTATATTTATTATTAGAGTAATATTCCATTGTGTACGTGGACCACTTCTTCTTGGTGCATTCCTCGGTTGATGGACATTTTCATTGCTTCCAAGTGCTGGCTATGGTAAATATTGCTGGCGTACAGGTTTGCCAGCCTGTGATTTTTGATTCTCATTTTCTCAGGTGATAGGCCAAGCAGTGGTTGTGATTGATTGACTGGTAGCTCAATGTTTCCCTTTTCAAAGCACCTACGTTGTGTTTTCATTAGTGGCTCTTTACATGCCCCCCCTTACAACCGAGGGTACGCATTTCTCCACACTCCCTTCACCGTTTATTTTTGGCAGCATTTTTCCTAATGGCCATTCTGATTGCTGTGAGCTGATAGGTTTTTGTAATATGGGTATGCATGACATTAAAATTTTTAAATTCATCATATTCCTACGCCTTTTTCTTTTCTCTTAAAAGAAAAAACCGTAAGTATAATAGAGCTCTTGAAATTGACTTCTTCGAAGGTTGCCCTCTTTTGAATTTTTTGGTCGATTTTTGACCCCAGAAATTTTTTGGAGGGCAGGTGTCATTTACAGAACTGCAAGTTGGTGAAAATTTAGTGACCTTTTGCAGTGGGTTCAAAGCTGCTGTTGTGGGAAACGTCAACAAGGAGGTAGCTTTTCTCCATTCCCCAATCTGGGTACTAGGGCAGCAGAGCCTTTCTGGAAGTCATTGTCCTAGGTTATAAACTAGAATGGAATTTGCCAGGAGAAATCCCCATAAGTTTATGTCTCATTACTTCTTCTTGGTTTTTAAAATTTTTTTAATCTGGGTAAAGTTTAGAATATTGTTTGTCCTAGGTGTACACCATCTGGTCCATTTGTACATTATGTATGTCTATTAATGTACAGATCCTCTTCCCATGTAAAATATTACAGTGTTCCATCGACCTCCCTTGCTATATGTTCGGTCTTTTTGATACATGTATATAATATGTATTTGTATATGTATAGTAACACTAATCCTCATTTCTCAATTTCCCCCCTCCTTTCCTTTTAGATGAGCATAGTTTGTTTTGTTTTCTAAGCCTGTGAGTGTCTTTCTCTTTGGAAATATGTTCATCTGTGTCAGTTATTAGATAATGCCATAAGTGATTATATAGGCTATAGGTCTTTTGCTTTCCGACCTACTTCATGTTTTGTGATTATCTCCAGGCTCATCTGTGGTGCCTCAAAGAGCAGCGCTTCAGTGTTTTCCATGGCTAATATTCCATTGTGTACATGGACCACTTCTTCTTGGTGCACTCCTCTGTTGATGGACATTTTCCTTGCTTCCAAGTGTTGCCTATGGTAAATATTGCTGGAGGGCAGGATTGCCAGCCTGTGATTTGTGATTTTCATTTTCTCAGGTGATAGACCCAGCAGTGGTTATGATTGATTGACTGGTATGGTAGCTCAACGTTTACCTTTTCAAGGCACCTCAATTGTGCTTTCATTAGTGGCTCTTACCACGTCCCCCTTAGAATCGAGGGTACGCACTTCTCCACAATCACGTCAGCATTTCTTGTTTGCAGCATTTTTGTTGATGGCCATTCTGACTGGTGTGAGCTGATAGGTGTTTGTAATTTGGGTTTACATGTCTGTAAAAATTCCTACAATTCATCATTTTTCCACGCCTTTTTCTTTTCTGTTAAAAGAAAAAAGAACAAAAGTGTGAGTATAATATACCTCTTCAAATTTTCTTTTTGGAAGGTTGCACTCTAGAATTTTTTGGTCGATTTTCGACCTCAGTATTTTTTGGAGGGCAGGTGTCATTTACAGACCTGCAATTGGTGAATATTTAGTGACCTTTTGCAGTGGGTTTAAAGCTGCTGTGGTGGGAAACGGCCACAAGGATGCAGCATTTCTCCATTCCCAAATCTGGGTACTAGGGCAGCAGAGCCGTTCTGGAAGTCGTTTGCCTAGGTTGTAAATTTGAATGGAATGTGCCAGGAAACCCCCCCATAAGTTTATGTCTCATTACTCCTAGTTCGTTGTTTTAATTTTTTCAATTGGGGTAATGGTTAGAATGTTGCTTGTCCAAGGTGTACACACTCTGGTTCATCTACATATTCTATATACCTATTTATGTAGAGATCCTCTTCCCCTGTAAATTATTACAGAGTGTTCCGTAAACCTTCCTTGCTATATGGTCGGTCTTTTTGATATATGTATATAATATGTATTTGTATACATATGGTAACGCTAATCTTCATTTATCCATTCCCCCCACCTTTCCTTTTAGATAAGCATAGGTTTTTTTTTAATAAGTCTGTGATTGACTTTCTCTGTGGAAATATGTTCATTTGTGTCAGTTATTAGATAACGCCTATAAGTGATATCATAGGATATAGGACTTTTGCTTTCCGACTTACCTCATGTTCTGTGATTATCTCCAAGATCATCTATGGTGCCTCAAAGAGCAGTGTTTCATTGTTTTCCATGGCTAGTATTCATTGTGTACATGGACCACTTCTTCTTTATCCTTTCATCTGTTGATGGACATTTTGGTTGCTTCACTGTCTTGGCTATGGTGAATAAGGCTGCAGTGCAGCTTTTGCAGCCCGGGTCTTCTTCATTCTGGTCTTCTCAGGTGAGAGGCCCATTGGTGCGTCTGCTGGATTGAATGGTACCTCAATTTTTCCTTTTCAACGCAGCTCCTTTCTGTTCTCATTATTAGCGTTTAACCCTTTTGCATCTCACCAGCAGCTAGAGGGTACACAGTTCTCTAAAACCTCTTCAGCATTTATTGTTTGTAGACTTTTTGCCAATGGTCAGTCGACTGGTGTGAGTTGAAAACTTTTTGTAGATTAGATTGCATGAGTCTAATACTTCCTGAGGTGGAGCTTTTATCCATTTTCCTTTCTTTAAAAAGAGAGTGAGTAAAACTTACCTCTTCATACTATCTTCTTGAAAATTTGGCCTGTTTTGAATTTTTTGTATCCATTCCCTACCTCAGCACAATTTTGAGGGCAGGTGTCCTTTACAGCCCTGAGTCCTTGTGAATGGTAAGTGACCATTAGCTGTGGGTTAAAAGCTGCTCTTGCGGGAATCGGCCACAAGGCGGCAGCATTTCTCCTTTACCAAATCTGGTTACTAGGGCAACAGAGCCTTACTGGAAGTGGTGTTCTAGGTTGTAAATTAGAATGGAATGTGCGAGGAAAAAGCCCTTTAAGTTTATGTCTCATTACTTCTTGTTGGTATTTTGAATTTAATTTTTATTTCTTATCACAGCAAACTTGATTACAATGTTTTGTTTGTTCTAGGTGTGCAAGATGTGGTTCTTTCACACACATGCATATATCTATTCTTTTTCGGATCCTTTTCCCATGTAGGTTATGACACAATGTTGAGTAGACTTCTCTTGGTATTGCGTAGGTCTTTGGTGATTATATATTTCACATGTGTTTGTATCTCTCTGTTAACCTCAATATGGTAATGTATCCAATCCTCACACCTTTCCATTTGGTGAACCATAAGTTTTTTTAATGAATCTATGATAGTGTTTCTCTGTGGAAATATCTTTGTTTGTATCATTTTTTAGGTGACACCTATATGTGATATGATAGGATATCTGTCTTTCGCTTTCTCACTTACTCCAACTTGCGTGATTACTTCTAGACTCATCTATGGTGCTGCAAATGGCATTGTTTCATTTTTTCACTAGCTCCTCTTCCAACTGTACAGGTAGCAGTTCTTCTTTGCCCACCCATCTGTCGGTGGACTTTTTGGTTACTTCCATATCTTGGCTATTGTAATACTATGCAGTGTAGATTTGCGTGCCTGTGTCCTTCCAATTCTCTCTTCTTAGTTTATAGGCCCAGGAATAGGTCTGCTGGATCATATGGTAGCTCAATGGTTACCTTTTAAAGGCACCTCTATTCTGTTCTCCTTAGTGGCTCTTTCCAGGTTACGTCCCACTTAAAGTAGAGGGTATGCATTTCTTCCCGGCACCTTCATCATTTATTCTTTGTAGTTTTTGCTGATGGTTATTCTGAGTGGTGTGAGCTGATACCTCTTTGTGGTTGAATTTGCATGTGTCTCATAATGTGTTGAAATTGAGCTTTAAGACATGTCCTTTTAATTTTTCCAGCTGTGATTAGAGCTTATTTCTTCAAAGTGTTTTCTTAAAGTATGTGTCACCATTTGAAATATTTTGGCCATTATCTCCCTCAAGACATTTTGAGGGCAGATTTCATTTACAGACCTGCAGTACTTGTTCATATGAAGTGACCATTAGCTCAGGCTTTAAACCTGCTTTTGCAGGTAATGGCCAGAGAGCGGCAGCCTTTCTACGTTCCCCATGCTGGTACTAGGGAAACAGACCTACCGGCCAGTGGTGTTCTTCGGTTATAAATTAGACTGCAATGTGCCCGGATAAACCCACAAATGTTGATGACTCCTTGCTTTTGTTTGTTTTTAATTTAATTTATATTTATTATTAGAGTAATATTCCATTGTGTACGTGGACCACTTCTTCTTGGTGCATTCCTCGGTTGATGGACATTTTCATTGCTTCCAAGTGCTGGCTATGGTAAATATTGCTGGCGTACAGGTTTGCCAGCCTGTGATTTTTGATTCTCATTTTCTCAGGTGATAGGCCAAGCAGTGGTTGTGATTGATTGACTGGTAGCTCAATGTTTCCCTTTTCAAGGCACCTACATTGTGTTTGCATTAGTGGCTCTTTACATGTCCCCCCTTACAAACGAGGGTACGCATTTCTCCACACTCCCTTCACCGTTTATATTTTGCAGCATTTTTCCTAAAGGCCATTCTGATTGCTGTGAGCTGATAGGTTTTTGTAATATGGGTATGCATGACATTAAAATTTTTAAAATTCATCATATTCCTACGCCTTTTTCTTTTCTCTTAAAAGAAAAAACCGTAAGTACAATAGAGCTCTTGAAATTGACTTCTTCGAAGGTTGCCCTCTTTTGAATTTTTTGGTCGATTTTTGACCCCAGAAATTTTTTGGAGGGCAGGTGTCATTGACAGAACTGCAAGTTGGTGAAAATTTAGTGACCTTTTGCAGTGGGTTCAAAGCTGCTGTTGTGGGAAACGTCCACAAGGAGGTAGCTTTTCTCCATTCCCCAATCTGGGTACTAGGGCAGCAGAGCCTTTCTGGAAGTCATTGTCCTAGGTTATAAATTAGAATGGAATTTGCCAGGAGAAATCCCCATAAGTTTATGTCTCATTACTTCTTCTTGGTTTTTAAAATTTTTTTAATCTGGGTAAAGTTTAGAATATTGTTTGTCCTAGATGTACACCATCTGGTCCATTTGTACATTATGTATGTCTATTAATGTACAGATCTTCTTCCCATGTAAAATATTACAGTGTTCCATCGACCTCCCTTGCTATATGTTCGGTCTTTTTGATACATGTATATAATATGTATTTGTATATGTATAGTAACACTAATCCTCATTTCTCAATTTCCCCCCTCCTTTCCTTTTAGATGAGCATAGTTTGTTTTGTTTTCTAAGCCTGTGAGTGTCTTTCTCTTTGGAAATATGTTCATCTGTGTCAGTTATTAGATAATGCCATAAGTGATTATATAGGCTATAGGTCTTTTGCTTTCCGACCTACTTCATGTTTTGTGATTATCTCCAGGCTCATCTGTGGTGCCTCAAAGAGCAGCGCTTCAGTGTTTTCCATGGCTAATATTCCATTGTGTACATGGACCACTTCTTCTTGGTGCACTCCTCTGTTGATGGACATTTTCCTTGCTTCCAAGTGTTGCCTATGGTAAATATTGCTGGAGGGCAGGATTGCCAGCCTGTGATTTGTGATTTTCATTTTCTCAGGTGATAGACCCAGCAGTGGTTATGATTGATTGACTGGTATGGTAGCTCAACGTTTACCTTTTCAAGGCACCTCAATTGTGCTTTCATTAGTGGCTCTTACCACGTCCCCCTTAGAATCGAGGGTACGCACTTCTCCACAATCACGTCAGCATTTCTTGTTTGCAGCATTTTTGTTGATGGCCATTCTGACTGGTGTGAGCTGATAGGTGTTTGTAATTTGGGTTTACATGTCTGTAAAAATTCCTACAATTCATCATTTTTCCACGCCTTTTTCTTTTCTGTTAAAAGAAAAAAGAACAAAAGTGTGAGTATAATATACCTCTTCAAATTTTCTTTTTGGAAGGTTGCACTCTAGAATTTTTTGGTCGATTTTCGACCTCAGTATTTTTTGGAGGGCAGGTGTCATTTACAGACCTGCAATTGGTGAATATTTAGTGACCTTTTGCAGTGGGTTTAAAGCTGCTGTGGTGGGAAACGGCCACAAGGATGCAGCATTTCTCCATTCCCAAATCTGGGTACTAGGGCAGCAGAGCCGTTCTGGAAGTCGTTTGCCTAGGTTGTAAATTTGAATGGAATGTGCCAGGAAAACCCCCCATAAGTTTATGTCTCATTACTCCTAGTTCGTTGTTTTAATTTTTTCAATTGGGGTAATGGTTAGAATGTTGCTTGTCCAAGGTGTACACACTCTGGTTCATCTACATATTCTATATACCTATTTATGTAGAGATCCTCTTCCCCTGTAAATTATTACAGAGTGTTCCGTAAACCTTCCTTGCTATATGGTCGGTCTTTTTGATATATGTATATAATATGTATTTGTATACATATGGTAACGCTAATCTTCATTTATCCATTCCCCCCACCTTTCCTTTTAGATAAGCATAGGTTTTTTTTTAATAAGTCTGTGATTGACTTTCTCTGTGGAAATATGTTCATTTGTGTCAGTTATTAGATAACGCCTATAAGTGATATCATAGGATATAGGACTTTTGCTTTCCGACTTACCTCATGTTCTGTGATTATCTCCAAGATCATCTATGGTGCCTCAAAGAGCAGTGTTTCATTGTTTTCCATGGCTAGTATTCATTGTGTACATGGACCACTTCTTCTTTATCCTTTCATCTGTTGATGGACATTTTGGTTGCTTCACTGTCTTGGCTATGGTGAATAAGGCTGCAGTGCAGCTTTTGCAGCCCGGGTCTTCTTCATTCTGGTCTTCTCAGGTGAGAGGCCCATTGGTGCGCCTGCTGGATTGAATGGTACCTCAATTTTTCCTTTTCAACGCAGCTCCTTTCTGTTCTCATTATTAGCGTTTAACCCTTTTGCATCTCACCAGCAGCTAGAGGGTACACAGTTCTCTAAAACCTCTTCAGCATTTATTGTTTGTAGACTTTTTGCCAATGGTCAGTCGACTGGTGTGAGTTGAAAACTTTTTGTAGATTAGATTGCATGAGTCTAATACTTCCTGAGGTGGAGCTTTTATCCATTTTCCTTTCTTTAAAAAGAGAGTGAGTAAAACTTACCTCTTCATACTATCTTCTTGAAAATTTGGCCTGTTTTGAATTTTTTGTATCCATTCCCTACCTCAGCACAATTTTGAGGGCAGGTGTCCTTTACAGCCCTGAGTCCTTGTGAATGGTAAGTGACCATTAGCTGTGGGTTAAAAGCTGCTCTTGCGGGAATCGGCCACAAGGCGGCAGCATTTCTCCTTTACCAAATCTGGTTACTAGGGCAACAGAGCCTTACTGGAAGTGGTGTTCTAGGTTGTAAATTAGAATGGAATGTGCGAGGAAAAAGCCCTTTAAGTTTATGTCTCATTACTTCTTGTTGGTATTTTGAATTTAATTTTTATTTCTTATCACAGCAAACTTGATTACAATGTTTTGTTTGTTCTAGGTGTGCAAGATGTGGTTCTTTCACACACATGCATATATCTATTCTTCTTCGGATCCTTTTCCCATGTAGGTAATGACACAATGTTGAGTAGACTTCTCTTGGTATTGCGTAGGTCTTTGGTGATTATATATTTCACATGTGTTTGTATCTCTCTGTTAACCTCAATATGGTAATGTATCCAATCCTCACACCTTTCCATTTGGTGAACCATAAGTTTTTTTAATGAATCTATGATAGTGTTTCTCTGTGGAAATATCTTTGTTTGTATCATTTTTTAGGTAACACCTATATGTGATATGATAGGATATGTGTCTTTCGCTTTCTCACTTACTCCAAGTTGCGTGATTACTTCTAGACTCATCTATGGTGCTGCAAATGGCATTGTTTCATTTTTTCACTAGCTCCTATTCCATCTGTACAGGTAGCAGTTCTTCTTTGTCCACCCATCTGTCGGTGGACTTTTTCGTTACTTCCATATCTTGGCTATTGTAATACTATGCAATGTAGATTTGTGTGCCTGTGTCCTTCCAATTCTCTCTTCTTAGTTTATAGGCCCAGGAATAGGTCTGCTGGATCATATGGTAGCTCAATGGTTACCTTTTAAAGGCACCTCTATTCTGTTCTCCTTAGTGGCTCTTTCCAGGTTACGTCCCACTTAAAGTAGAGGGTATGCATTTCTTCCCGGCACCTTCAGCATTTATTCTTTGTAGTTTTTGCTGATGGTTATTCTGAGTGGTGTGAGCTGATACCTCTTTGTGGTTGAATTTGCATGTGTCTCATAATGTGTTGAAATTGAGCTTTAAGACATGTCCTTTTTATTTTTCCAGCTGTGATTAGAGCTTATTTCTTCAAAGTGTTTTCTTAAAGTATGTGTCACCATTTGAAATATTTTGGCCATTATCTCCCTCAAGACATTTTGAGGGCAGATTTCATTTACAGACCTGCAGTACTTGTTCATATGAAGTGACCATTAGCTCAGGCTTTAAACCTGCTTTTGCAGGTAATGGCCAGAGAGCGGCAGCCTTTCTACGTTCCCCATGCTGGTACTAGGGAAACAGACCTACCGGCCAGTGGTGTTCTTCGGTTATAAATTAGACTGCAATGTGCCCGGATAAACCCACAAATGTTGATGACTCCTTGCTTTTGTTTGTTTTTAATTTAATTTATATTTATTATTAGAGTAATATTCCATTGTGTACGTGGACCACTTCTTCTTGGTGCATTCCTCGGTTGATGGACATTTTCATTGCTTCCAAGTGCTGGCTATGGTAAATATTGCTGGCGTACAGGTTTGCCAGCCTGTGATTTTTGATTCTCATTTTCTCAGGTGATAGGCCAAGCAGTGGTTGTGATTGATTGACTGGTAGCTCAATGTTTCCCTTTTCAAGGCACCTACATTGTGTTTGCATTAGTGGCTCTTTACATGTCCCCCCTTACAAACGAGGGTACGCATTTCTCCACACTTCCTTCACCGTTTATATTTTGCAGCATTTTTCCTAAAGGCCATTCTGATTGCTGTGAGTTGATAGGTTTTTGTAATATGGGTATGCATGACATTAAAATTTTTAAAATTCATCATATTCCTACGCCTTTTTCTTTTCTCTTAAAAGAAAAAACCGTAAGTACAATAGAGCTCTTGAAATTGACTTCTTCGAAGGTTGCCCTCTTTTGAATTTTTTGGTCGATTTTTGACCCCAGAAATTTTTTGGAGGGCAGGTGTCATTGACAGAACTGCAAGTTGGTGAAAATTTAGTGACCTTTTGCAGTGGGCTCAAAGCTGCTGTTGTGGGAAACGTCCACAAGGAGGTAGCTTTTCTCCATTCCCCAATCTGGGTACTAGGGCAGCAGAGCCTTTCTGGAAGTCATTGTCCTAGGTTATAAACTAGAATGGAATTTGCCAGGAGAAATCCCCATAAGTTTATGTCTCATTACTTCTTCTTGGTTTTTAAAATTTTTTTAATCTGGGTAAAGTTTAGAATATTGTTTGTCCTAGGTGTACACCATCTGGTCCATTTGTACATTATGTATGTCTATTAATGTACAGATCCTCTTCCCATGTAAAATATTACAGTGTTCCATCGACCTCCCTTGCTATATGTTCGGCCTTTTTGATACATGTATATAATATGTATTTGTATATGTATAGTAACACTAATCCTCATTTCTCAATTTCCCCCCTCCTTTCCTTTTAGATGAGCATAGTTTGTTTTGTTTTCTAAGCCTGTGAGTGTCTTTCTCTTTGGAAATATGTTCATCTGTGTCAGTTATTAGATAATGCCATAAGTGATTATATAGGCTATAGGTCTTTTGCTTTCCGACCTACTTCATGTTTTGTGATTATCTCCAGGCTCATCTGTGGTGCCTCAAAGAGCAGCGCTTCAGTGTTTTCCATGGCTAATATTCCATTGTGTACATGGACCACTTCTTCTTGGTGCACTCCTCTGTTGATGGACATTTTCCTTGCTTCCAAGTGTTGCCTATGGTAAATATTGCTGGAGGGCAGGATTGCCAGCCTGTGATTTGTGATTTTCATTTTCTCAGGTGATAGACCCAGCAGTGGTTATGATTGATTGACTGGTATGGTAGCTCAACGTTTACCTTTTCAAGGCACCTCAATTGTGCTTTCATTAGTGGCTCTTACCACGTCCCCCTTAGAATCGAGGGTACGCACTTCTCCACAATCACGTCAGCATTTCTTGTTTGCAGCATTTTTGTTGATGGCCATTCTGACTGGTGTGAGCTGATAGGTGTTTGTAATTTGGGTTTACATGTCTGTAAAAATTCCTACAATTCATCATTTTTCCACGCCTTTTTCTTTTCTGTTAAAAGAAAAAAGAACAAAAGTGTGAGTATAATATACCTCTTCAAATTTTCTTTTTGGAAGGTTGCACTCTAGAATTTTTTGGTCGATTTTCGACCTCAGTATTTTTTGGAGGGCAGGTGTCATTTACAGACCTGCAATTGGTGAATATTTAGTGACCTTTTGCAGTGGGTTTAAAGCTGCTGTGGTGGGAAACGGCCACAAGGATGCAGCATTTCTCCATTCCCAAATCTGGGTACTAGGGCAGCAGAGCCGTTCTGGAAGTCGTTTGCCTAGGTTGTAAATTTGAATGGAATGTGCCAGGAAAACCCCCCATAAGTTTATGTCTCATTACTCCTAGTTCGTTGTTTTAATTTTTTCAATTGGGGTAATGGTTAGAATGTTGCTTGTCCAAGGTGTACACACTCTGGTTCATCTACATATTCTATATACCTATTTATGTAGAGATCCTCTTCCCCTGTAAATTATTACAGAGTGTTCCGTAAACCTTCCTTGCTATATGGTCGGTCTTTTTGATATATGTATATAATATGTATTTGTATACATATGGTAACGCTAATCTTCATTTATCCATTCCCCCCACCTTTCCTTTTAGATAAGCATAGGTTTTTTTTTAATAAGTCTGTGATTGACTTTCTCTGTGGAAATATGTTCATTTGTGTCAGTTATTAGATAACGCCTATAAGTGATATCATAGGATATAGGACTTTTGCTTTCCGACTTACCTCATGTTCTGTGATTATCTCCAAGATCATCTATGGTGCCTCAAAGAGCAGTGTTTCATTGTTTTCCATGGCTAGTATTCATTGTGTACATGGACCACTTCTTCTTTATCCTTTCATCTGTTGATGGACATTTTGGTTGCTTCACTGTCTTGTCTATTGTGAATAAGGCTGCAGTGCAGCTTTTGCAGCCCGGGTCTTCTTCATTCTGGTCTTCTCAGGTGAGAGGCCCATTGGTGCGCCTGCTGGATTGAATGGTACCTCAATTTTTCCTTTTCAACGCAGCTCCTTTCTGTTCTCATTATTAGCGTTTAACCCTTTTGCATCTCACCAGCAGCTAGAGGGTACACAGTTCTCTAAAACCTCTTCAGCATTTATTGTTTGTAGACTTTTTGCCAATGGTCAGTCGACTGGTGTGAGTTGAAAACTTTTTGTAGATTAGATTGCATGAGTCTAATACTTCCTGAGGTGGAGCTTTTATCCATTTTCCTTTCTTTAAAAAGAGAGTGAGTAAAACTTACCTCTTCATACTATCTTCTTGAAAATTTGGCCTGTTTTGAATTTTTTGTATCCATTCCCTACCTCAGCACAATTTTGAGGGCAGGTGTCCTTTACAGCCCTGAGTCCTTGTGAATGGTAAGTGACCATTAGCTGTGGGTTAAAAGCTGCTCTTGCGGGAATCGGCCACAAGGCGGCAGCATTTCTCCTTTACCAAATCTGGTTACTAGGGCAACAGAGCCTTACTGGAAGTGGTGTTCTAGGTTGTAAATTAGAATGGAATGTGCGAGGAAAAAGCCCTTTAAGTTTATGTCTCATTACTTCTTGTTGGTATTTTGAATTTAATTTTTATTTCTTATCACAGCAAACTTGATTACAATGTTTTGTTTGTTCTAGGTGTGCAAGATGTGGTTCTTTCACACACATGCATATATCTATTCTTCTTCGGATCCTTTTCCCATGTAGGTAATGACACAATGTTGAGTAGACTTCTCTTGGTATTGCGTAGGTCTTTGGTGATTATATATTTCACATGTGTTTGTATCTCTCTGTTAACCTCAATATGGTAATGTATCCAATCCTCACACCTTTCCATTTGGTGAACCATAAGTTTTTTTAATGAATCTATGATAGTGTTTCTCTGTGGAAATATCTTTGTTTGTATCATTTTTTAGGTGACACCTATATGTGATATGATAGGATATGTGTCTTTCGCTTTCTCACTTACTCCAAGTTGCGTGATTACTTCTAGACTCATCTATGGTGCTGCAAATGGCATTGTTTCATTTTTTCACTAGCTCCTATTCCATCTGTACAGGTAGCAGTTCTTCTTTGTCCACCCATCTGTCGGTGGACTTTTTGGTTACTTCCATATCTTGGCTATTGTAATACTATGCAATGTAGATTTGCGTGCCTGTGTCCTTCCAATTCTCTCTTCTTAGTTTATAGGCCCAGGAATAGGTCTGCTGGATCATATGGTAGCTCAATGGTTACCTTTTAAAGGCACCTCTATTCTGTTCTCCTTAGTGGCTCTTTCCAGGTTACGTCCCACTTAAAGTAGAGGGTATGCATTTCTTCCTGGCACCTTCAGCATTTATTCTTTGCAGTTTTTGCTGATGGTTATTCTGAGTGGTGTGAGCTGATACCTCTTTGTGGTTGAATTTGCATGTGTCTCATAATGTGTTGAAATTGAGCTTTAAGACATGTCCTTTTAATTTTTCCAGCTGTGATTAGAGCTTATTTCTTCAAAGTGTTTTCTTAAAGTATGTGTCACCATTTGAAATATTTTGGCCATTATCTCCCTCAAGACATTTTGAGGGCAGATTTCATTTACAGACCTGCAGTACTTGTTCATATGAAGTGACCATTAGCTCAGGCTTTAAACCTGCTTTTGCAGGTAATGGCCAGAGAGCGGCAGCCTTTCTACGTTCCCCATGCTGGTACTAGGGAAACAGACCTACCGGCCAGTGGTGTTCTTCGGTTATAAATTAGACTGCAATGTGCCCGGATAAACCCACAAATGTTGATGACTCCTTGCTTTTGTTTGTTTTTAATTTAATTTATATTTATTATTAGAGTAATATTCCATTGTGTACGTGGACCACTTCTTCTTGGTGCATTCCTCGGTTGATGGACATTTTCATTGCTTCCAAGTGCTGGCTATGGTAAATATTGCTGGCGTACAGGTTTGCCAGCCTGTGATTTTTGATTCTCATTTTCTCAGGTGATAGGCCAAGCAGTGGTTGTGATTGATTGACTGGTAGCTCAATGTTTCCCTTTTCAAGGCACCTACATTGTGTTTGCATTAGTGGCTCTTTACATGTCCCCCCTTACAAACGAGGGTACGCATTTCTCCACACTCCCTTCACCGTTTATATTTTGCAGCATTTTTCCTAAAGGCCATTCTGATTGCTGTGAGCTGATAGATTTTTGTAATATGGGTATGCATGACATTAAAATTTTTAAAATTCATCATATTCCTACGCCTTTTTCTTTTCTCTTAAAAGAAAAAACCGTAAGTACAATAGAGCTCTTGAAATTGACTTCTTCGAAGGTTGCCCTCTTTTGAATTTTTTGGTCGATTTTTGACCCCAGAAATTTTTTGGAGGGCAGGTGTCATTTACAGAACTGCAAGTTGGTGAAAATTTAGTGACCTTTTGCAGTGGGTTCAAAGCTGCTGTTGTGGGAAACGTCCACAAGGAGGTAGCTTTTCTCCATTCCCCAATCTGGGTACTAGGGCAGCAGAGCCCTTCTGGAAGTCATTGTCCTAGGTTATAAATTAGAATGGAATTTGCCAGGAGAAATCCCCATAAGTTTATGTCTCATTACTTCTTCTTGGTTTTTAAAATTTTTTTAATCTGGGTAAAGTTTAGAATATTGTTTGTCCTAGGTGTACACCATCTGGTCCATTTGTACATTATGTATGTCTATTAATGTACAGATCCTCTTCCCATGTAAAATATTACAGTGTTCCATCGACCTCCCTTGCTATATGTTCGGTCTTTTTGATACATGTATATAATATGTATTTGTATATGTATAGTAACACTAATCCTCATTTCTCAATTTCCCCCCTCCTTTCCTTTTAGATGAGCATAGTTTGTTTTGTTTTCTAAGCCTGTGAGTGTCTTTCTCTTTGGAAATATGTTCATCTGTGTCAGTTATTAGATAATGCCATAAGTGATTATATAGGCTATAGGTCTTTTGCTTTCCGACCTACTTCATGTTTTGTGATTATCTCCAGGCTCATCTGTGGTGCCTCAAAGAGCAGCGCTTCAGTGTTTTCCATGGCTAATATTCCATTGTGTACATGGACCACTTCTTCTTGGTGCATTCCTCTGTTGATGGACATTTTCCTTGCTTCCAAGTGTTGCCTATGGTAAATATTGCTGGAGGGCAGGATTGCCAGCCTGTGATTTGTGATTTTCATTTTCTCAGGTGATAGACCCAGCAGTGGTTATGATTGATTGACTGGTATGGTAGCTCAACGTTTACCTTTTCAAGGCAACTCAATTGTGCTTTCATTAGTGGCTCTTACCACGTCCCCCTTAGAATCGAGGGTACGCATTTCTCCACAATCACGTCAGCATTTCTTGTTTGCAGCATTTTTGTTGATGGCCATTCTGACTGGTGTGAGCTGATAGGTTTTTGTAATTTGGGTTTACATGTCTGTAAAAATTCCTACAATTCATCATTTTTCCACGCCTTTTTCTTTTCTGTTAAAAGAAAAAAGAACAAAAGTGTGAGTATAATATACCTCTTCAAATTTTCTTTTTGGAAGGTTGCACTCTAGAATTTTTTGGTCGATTTTCGACCTCAGTATTTTTTGGAGGGCAGGTGTCATTTACAGACCTGCAATTGGTGAATATTTAGTGACCTTTTGCAGTGGGTTTAAAGCTGCTGTGGTGGGAAACGGCCACAAGGATGCAGCATTTCTCCATTCCCAAATCTGGGTACTAGGGCAGCACAGCCGTTCTGGAAGTCGTTTGCCTAGGTTGTAAATTTGAATGGAATGTGCCAGGAAAACCCCCCATAAGTTTATGTCTCATTACTCCTAGTTCGTTGTTTTAATTTTTTCAATTGGGGTAATGGTTAGAATGTTGCTTGTCCAAGGTGTACACACTCTGGTTCATCTACATATTCTATATACCTATTTATGTAGAGATCCTCTTCCCCTGTAAATTATTACAGAGTGTTCCGTAAACCTTCCTTGCTATATGGTCGGTCTTTTTGATATATGTATATAATATGTATTTGTATACATATGGTAACGCTAATCTTCATTTATCCATTCCCCCCACCTTTCCTTTTAGATAAGCATAGGTTTTTTTTTTAATAAGTCTGTGATTGACTTTCTCTGTGGAAATATGTTCATTTGTGTCAGTTATTAGATAACGCCTATAAGTGATATCATAGGATATAGGACTTTTGCTTTCCGACTTACCTCATGTTCTGTGATTATCTCCAAGATCATCTATGGTGCCTCAAAGAGCAGTGTTTCATTGTTTTCCATGGCTAGTATTCATTGTGTACATGGACCACTTCTTCTTTATCCTTTCATCTGTTGATGGACATTTTGGTTGCTTCACTGTCTTGGCTATGGTGAATAAGGCTGCAGTGCAGCTTTTGCAGCCCGGGTCTTCTTCATTCTGGTCTTCTCAGGTGAGAGGCCCATTGGTGCGCCTGCTGGATTGAATGGTACCTCAATTTTTCCTTTTCAACGCAGCTCCTTTCTGTTCTCATTATTAGCGTTTAACCCTTTTGCATCTCACCAGCAGCTAGAGGGTACACAGTTCTCTAAAACCTCTTCAGCATTTATTGTTTGTAGACTTTTTGCCAATGGTCAGTCGACTGGTGTGAGTTGAAAACTTTTTGTAGATTAGATTGCATGAGTCTAATACTTCCTGAGGTGGAGCTTTTATCCATTTTCCTTTCTTTAAAAAGAGAGTGAGTAAAACTTACCTCTTCATACTATCTTCTTGAAAATTTGGCCTGTTTTGAATTTTTTGTATCCATTCCCTACCTCAGCACAATTTTGAGGGCAGGTGTCCTTTACAGCCCTGAGTCCTTGTGAATGGTAAGTGACCATTAGCTGTGGGTTAAAAGCTGCTCTTGCGGGAATCGGCCACAAGGCGGCAGCATTTCTCCTTTACCAAATCTGGTTACTAGGGCAACAGAGCCTTACTGGAAGTGGTGTTCTAGGTGGTAAATTAGAATGGAATGTGCGAGGAAAAAGCCCTTTAAGTTTATGTCTCATTACTTCTTGTTGGTATTTTGAATTTAATTTTTATTTCTTATCACAGCAAACTTGATTACAATGTTTTGTTTGTTCTAGGTGTGCAAGATGTGGTTCTTTCACACACATGCATATATCTATTCTTCTTCGGATCCTTTTCCCATGTAGGTAATGACACAATGTTGAGTAGACTTCTCTTGGTATTGCGTAGGTCTTTGGTGATTATATATTTCACATGTGTTTGTATCTCTCTGTTAACCTCAATATGGTAATGTATCCAATCCTCACACCTTTCCATTTGGTGAACCATAAGTTTTTTTAATGAATCTATGATAGTGTTTCTCTGTGGAAATATCTTTGTTTGTATCATTTTTTAGGTAACACCTATATGTGATATGATAGGATATGTGTCTTTCGCTTTCTCACTTACTCCAAGTTGCGTGATTACTTCTAGACTCATCTATGGTGCTGCAAATGGCATTGTTTCATTTTTTCACTAGCTCTTATTCCATCTGTACAGGTAGCAGTACTTCTTTGGCCACCCATCTGTCGGTGGACTTTTTGGTTACTTCCATATCTTGGCTATTGTAATACTATGCAATGTAGATTTGCGTGCCTGTGTCCTTCCAATTCTCTCTTCTTCGTTTATAGGTCTAGGCATAGGTCTGCTAGATCATATGGTAGCTCAATGGTTACCTTTTAAAGGCACCTCTATTCTGTTCTCCTTAGTGGCTCTTTCCAGGTTACGTCCCACTTAAAGTGGAGGGTATGTATTTCTTCCTAGCACCTTCAGCATTTATTCTTTGTAGTTTTTGCTGATGGTTATTCTGAGTGGTGTGAGCTGATACCTCTTTGTGGTTGAATTTGCATGTGTCTCATAATGTGTTGAAATTGAGCTTTAAGACATGTCCTTTTTATTTTTCCAGCTGTGATTAGAGCTTATTTCTTCAAAGTGTTTTCTTAAAGTATGTGTCACCATTTGAAATATTTTGGCCATTATCTCCCTCAAGACATTTTGAGGGCAGGTTTCATTTACAGCCCTGAAGTACTTGTTCATATGAAGTGACCATTAGCTCAGGCTTTAAACCTGCTTTTGCAGGTAATGGCCAGAGAGCGGCAGCCTTTCTACGTTCCCCATGCTGGTACTAGGGAAACAGACCTACCGGCCAGTGGTGTTCTTCGGTTATAAATTAGAGTGCAATGTGCCCGGATAAACCCACAAATGTTGATGTCTCCTTGCTTTTGTTTGTTTTTAATTTAATTTATATTTATTATTAGAGTAATATTCCATTGTGTACGTGGACCACTTCTTCTTGGTGCATTCCTCGGTTGATGGACATTTTCATTGCTTCCAAGTGCTGGCTATGGTAAATATTGCTGGCGTACAGGTTTGCCAGCCTGTGATTTTTGATTCTCATTTTCTCAGGTGATAGGCCAAGCAGTGGTTGTGATTGATTGACTGGTAGCTCAATGTTTCCCTTTTCAAAGCACCTACGTTGTGTTTTCATTAGTGGCTCTTTACATGCCCCCCCTTACAACCGAGGGTACGCATTTCTCCACACTCCCTTCACCGTTTATTTTTGGCAGCATTTTTCCTAATGGCCATTCTGATTGCTGTGAGCTGATAGGTTTTTGTAATATGGGTATGCATGACATTAAAATTTTTAAATTCATCATATTCCTACGCCTTTTTCTTTTCTCTTAAAAGAAAAAACCGTAAGTATAATAGAGCTCTTGAAATTGACTTCTTCGAAGGTTGCCCTCTTTTGAATTTTTTGGTCGATATTTGACCCCAGAAATTTTTTGGAGGGCAGGTGTCATTTACAGAACTGCAAGTTGGTGAAAATTTAGTGACCTTTTGCAGTGGGTTCAAAGCTGCTGTTGTGGGAAACGTCTACAAGGAGGTAGCTTTTCTCCATTCCCCAATCTGGGTACTAGGGCAGCAGAGCCTTTCTGGAAGTCATTGTCCTAGGTTATAAATTAGAATGGAATTTGCCAGGAGAAATCCCCATAAGTTTATGTCTCATTACTTCTTCTTGGTTTTTAAAATTTTTTTAATCTGGGTAAAGTTTAGAATATTGTTTGTCCTAGGTGTACACCATCTGGTCCATTTGTACATTATGTATGTCTATTAATGTACAGATCCTCTTCCCATGTAAAATATTACAGTGTTCCATCGACCTCCCTTGCTATATGTTCGGTCTTTTTGATACATGTATATAATATGTATTTGTATATGTATAGTAACACTAATCCTCATTTCTCAATTTCCCCCCTCCTTTCCTTTTAGATGAGCATAGTTTGTTTTGTTTTCTAAGCCTGTGAGTGTCTTTCTCTTTGGAAATATGTTCATCTGTGTCAGTTATTAGATAATGCCATAAGTGATTATATAGGCTATAGGTCTTTTGCTTTCCGACCTACTTCATGTTTTGTGATTATCTCCAGGCTCATCTGTGGTGCCTCAAAGAGCAGCGCTTCAGTGTTTTCCATGGCTAATATTCCATTGTGTACATGGACCACTTCTTCTTGGTGCATTCCTCTGTTGATGGACATTTTCCTTGCTTCCAAGTGTTGCCTATGGTAAATATTGCTGGAGGGCAGGATTGCCAGCCTGTGATTTGTGATTTTCATTTTCTCAGGTGATAGACCCAGCAGTGGTTATGATTGATTGACTGGTATGGTAGCTCAACGTTTACCTTTTCAAGGCAACTCAATTGTGCTTTCATTAGTGGCTCTTACCACGTCCCCCTTAGAATCGAGGGTACGCATTTCTCCACAATCACGTCAGCATTTCTTGTTTGCAGCATTTTTGTTGATGGCCATTCTGACTGGTGTGAGCTGATAGGTTTTTGTAATTTGGGTTTACATGTCTGTAAAAATTCCTACAATTCATCATTTTTCCACGCCTTTTTCTTTTCTGTTAAAAGAAAAAAGAACAAAAGTGTGAGTATAATATACCTCTTCAAATTTTCTTTTTGGAAGGTTGCACTCTAGAATTTTTTGGTCGATTTTCGACCTCAGTATTTTTTGGAGGGCAGGTGTCATTTACAGACCTGCAATTGGTGAATATTTAGTGACCTTTTGCAGTGGGTTTAAAGCTGCTGTGGTGGGAAACGGCCACAAGGATGCAGCATTTCTCCATTCCCAAATCTGGGTACTAGGGCAGCACAGCCGTTCTGGAAGTCGTTTGCCTAGGTTGTAAATTTGAATGGAATGTGCCAGGAAAACCCCCCATAAGTTTATGTCTCATTACTCCTAGTTCGTTGTTTTAATTTTTTCAATTGGGGTAATGGTTAGAATGTTGCTTGTCCAAGGTGTACACACTCTGGTTCATCTACATATTCTATATACCTATTTATGTAGAGATCCTCTTCCCCTGTAAATTATTACAGAGTGTTCCGTAAACCTTCCTTGCTATATGGTCGGTCTTTTTGATATATGTATATAATATGTATTTGTATACATATGGTAACGCTAATCTTCATTTATCCATTCCCCCCACCTTTCCTTTTAGATAAGCATAGGTTTTTTTTTAATAAGTCTGTGATTGACTTTCTCTGTGGAAATATGTTCATTTGTGTCAGTTATTAGATAACGCCTATAAGTGATATCATAGGATATAGGACTTTTGCTTTCCGACTTACCTCATGTTCTGTGATTATCTCCAAGATCATCTATGGTGCCTCAAAGAGCAGTGTTTCATTGTTTTCCATGGCTAGTATTCATTGTGTACATGGACCACTTCTTCTTTATCCTTTCATCTGTTGATGGACATTTTGGTTGCTTCACTGTCTTGGCTATGGTGAATAAGGCTGCAGTGCAGCTTTTGCAGCCCGGGTCTTCTTCATTCTGGTCTTCTCAGGTGAGAGGCCCATTGGTGCGCCTGCTGGATTGAATGGTACCTCAATTTTTCCTTTTCAACGCAGCTCCTTTCTGTTCTCATTATTAGCGTTTAACCCTTTTGCATCTCACCAGCAGCTAGAGGGTACACAGTTCTCTAAAACCTCTTCAGCATTTATTGTTTGTAGACTTTTTGCCAATGGTCAGTCGACTGGTGTGAGTTGAAAACTTTTTGTAGATTAGATTGCATGAGTCTAATACTTCCTGAGGTGGAGCTTTTATCCATTTTCCTTTCTTTAAAAAGAGAGTGAGTAAAACTTACCTCTTCATACTATCTTCTTGAAAATTTGGCCTGTTTTGAATTTTTTGTATCCATTCCCTACCTCAGCACAATTTTGAGGGCAGGTGTCCTTTACAGCCCTGAGTCCTTGTGAATGGTAAGTGACCATTAGCTGTGGGTTAAAAGCTGCTCTTGCGGGAATCGGCCACAAGGCGGCAGCATTTCTCCTTTACCAAATCTGGTTACTAGGGCAACAGAGCCTTACTGGAAGTGGTGTTCTAGGTGGTAAATTAGAATGGAATGTGCGAGGAAAAAGCCCTTTAAGTTTATGTCTCATTACTTCTTGTTGGTATTTTGAATTTAATTTTTATTTCTTATCACAGCAAACTTGATTACAATGTTTTGTTTGTTCTAGGTGTGCAAGATGTGGTTCTTTCACACACATGCATATATCTATTCTTCTTCGGATCCTTTTCCCATGTAGGTAATGACACAATGTTGAGTAGACTTCTCTTGGTATTGCGTAGGTCTTTGGTGATTATATATTTCACATGTGTTTGTATCTCTCTGTTAACCTCAATATGGTAATGTATCCAATCCTCACACCTTTCCATTTGGTGAACCATAAGTTTTTTTAATGAATCTATGATAGTGTTTCTCTGTGGAAATATCTTTGTTTGTATCATTTTTTAGGTAACACCTATATGTGATATGATAGGATATGTGTCTTTCGCTTTCTCACTTACTCCAAGTTGCGTGATTACTTCTAGACTCATCTATGGTGCTGCAAATGGCATTGTTTCATTTTTTCACTAGCTCCTATTCCATCTGTACAGGTAGCAGTTCTTCTTTGTCCACCCATCTGTCGGTGGACTTTTTGGTTACTTCCATATCTTGGCTATTGTAATACTATGCAATGTAGATTTGCGTGCCTGTGTCCTTCCAATTCTCTCTTCTTAGTTTATAGGCCCAGGAATAGGTCTGCTGGATCATATGGTAGCTCAATGGTTACCTTTTAAAGGCACCTCTATTCTGTTCTCCTTAGTGGCTCTTTCCAGGTTACGTCCCACTTAAAGTAGAGGGTATGCCTTTCTTCCTGGCACCTTCAGCATTTATTCTTTGCAGTTTTTGCTGATGGTTATTCTGAGTGGTGTGAGCTGATACCTCTTTGTGGTTGAATTTGCATGTGTCTCATAATGTGTTGAAATTGAGCTTTAAGACATGTCCTTTTTATTTTTCCAGCTGTGATTAGAGCTTATTTCTTCAAAGTGTTTTCTTAAAGTATGTGTCACCATTTGAAATATTTTGGCCATTATCTCCCTCAAGACATTTTGAGGGCAGATTTCATTTACAGACCTGCAGTACTTGTTCATATGAAGTGACCATTAGCTCAGGCTTTAAACCTGCTTTTGCAGGTAATGGCCAGAGAGCGGCAGCCTTTCTACGTTCCCCATGCTGGTACTAGGGAAACAGACCTACCGGCCAGTGGTGTTCTTCGGTTATAAATTAGACTGCAATGTGCCCGGATAAACCCACAAATGTTGATGACTCCTTGCTTTTGTTTGTTTTTAATTTAATTTATATTTATTATTAGAGTAATATTCCATTGTGTACGTGGACCACTTCTTCTTGGTGCATTCCTCGGTTGATGGACATTTTCATTGCTTCCAAGTGCTGGCTATGGTAAATATTGCTGGCGTACAGGTTTGCCAGCCTGTGATTTTTGATTCTCATTTTCTCAGGTGATAGGCCAAGCAGTGGTTGTGATTGATTGACTGGTAGCTCAATGTTTCCCTTTTCAAGGCACCTACATTGTGTTTGCATTAGTGGCTCTTTACATGTCCCCCCTTACAAACGAGGGTACGCATTTCTCCACACTCCCTTCACCGTTTATATTTTGCAGCATTTTTCCTAAAGGCCATTCTGATTGCTGTGAGCTGATAGATTTTTGTAATATGGGTATGCATGACATTAAAATTTTTAAAATTCATCATATTCCTACGCCTTTTTCTTTTCTCTTAAAAGAAAAAACCGTAAGTACAATAGAGCTCTTGAAATTGACTTCTTCGAAGGTTGCCCTCTTTTGAATTTTTTGGTCGATTTTTGACCCCAGAAATTTTTTGGAGGGCAGGTGTCATTGACAGAACTGCAAGTTGGTGAAAATTTAGTGACCTTTTGCAGTGGGCTCAAAGCTGCTGTTGTGGGAAACGTCCACAAGGAGGTAGCTTTTCTCCATTCCCCAATCTGGGTACTAGGGCAGCAGAGCCTTTCTGGAAGTCATTGTCCTAGGTTATAAATTAGAATGGAATTTGCCAGGAGAAATCCCCATAAGTTTATGTCTCATTACTTCTTCTTGGTTTTTAAAATTTTTTTAATCTGGGTAAAGTTTAGAATATTGTTTGTCCTAGGTGTACACCATCTGGTCCATTTGTACATTATGTATGTCTATTAATGTACAGATCCTCTTCCCATGTAAAATATTACAGTGTTCCATCGACCTCCCTTGCTATATGTTCGGTCTTTTTGATACATGTATATAATATGTATTTGTATATGTATAGTAACACTAATCCTCATTTCTCAATTTCCCCCCTCCTTTCCTTTTAGATGAGCATAGTTTGTTTTGTTTTCTAAGCCTGTGAGTGTCTTTCTCTTTGGAAATATGTTCATCTGTGTCAGTTATTAGATAATGCCATAAGTGATTATATAGGCTATAGGTCTTTTGCTTTCCGACCTACTTCATGTTTTGTGATTATCTCCAGGCTCATCTGTGGTGCCTCAAAGAGCAGCGCTTCAGTGTTTTCCATGGCTAATATTCCATTGTGTACATGGACCACTTCTTCTTGGTGCATTCCTCTGTTGATGGACATTTTCCTTGCTTCCAAGTGTTGCCTATGGTAAATATTGCTGGAGGGCAGGATTGCCAGCCTGTGATTTGTGATTTTCATTTTCTCAGGTGATAGACCCAGCAGTGGTTATGATTGATTGACTGGTATGGTAGCTCAACGTTTACCTTTTCAAGGCAACTCAATTGTGCTTTCATTAGTGGCTCTTACCACGTCCCCCTTAGAATCGAGGGTACGCATTTCTCCACAATCACGTCAGCATTTCTTGTTTGCAGCATTTTTGTTGATGGCCATTCTGACTGGTGTGAGCTGATAGGTTTTTGTAATTTGGGTTTACATGTCTGTAAAAATTCCTACAATTCATCATTTTTCCACGCCTTTTTCTTTTCTGTTAAAAGAAAAAAGAACAAAAGTGTGAGTATAATATACCTCTTCAAATTTTCTTTTTGGAAGGTTGCACTCTAGAATTTTTTGGTCGATTTTCGACCTCAGTATTTTTTGGAGGGCAGGTGTCATTTACAGACCTGCAATTGGTGAATATTTAGTGACCTTTTGCAGTGGGTTTAAAGCTGCTGTGGTGGGAAACGGCCACAAGGATGCAGCATTTCTCCATTCCCAAATCTGGGTACTAGGGCAGCAGAGCCGTTCTGGAAGTCGTTTGCCTAGGTTGTAAATTTGAATGGAATGTGCCAGGAAAACCCCCCATAAGTTTATGTCTCATTACTCCTAGTTCGTTGTTTTAATTTTTTCAATTGGGGTAATGGTTAGAATGTTGCTTGTCCAAGGTGTACACACTCTGGTTCATCTACATATTCTATATACCTATTTATGTAGAGATCCTCTTCCCCTGTAAATTATTACAGAGTGTTCCGTAAACCTTCCTTGCTATATGGTCGGTCTTTTTGATATATGTATATAATATGTATTTGTATACATATGGTAACGCTAATCTTCATTTATCCATTCCCCCCACCTTTCCTTTTAGATAAGCATAGGTTTTTTTTTAATAAGTCTGTGATTGACTTTCTCTGTGGAAATATGTTCATTTGTGTCAGTTATTAGATAACGCCTATAAGTGATATCATAGGATATAGGACTTTTGCTTTCCGACTTACCTCATGTTCTGTGATTATCTCCAAGATCATCTATGGTGCCTCAAAGAGCAGTGTTTCATTGTTTTCCATGGCTAGTATTCATTGTGTACATGGACCACTTCTTCTTTATCCTTTCATCTGTTGATGGACATTTTGGTTGCTTCACTGTCTTGGCTATGGTGAATAAGGCTGCAGTGCAGCTTTTGCAGCCCGGGTCTTCTTCATTCTGGTCTTCTCAGGTGAGAGGCCCATTGGTGCGCCTGCTGGATTGAATGGTACCTCAATTTTTCCTTTTCAACGCAGCTCCTTTCTGTTCTCATTATTAGCGTTTAACCCTTTTGCATCTCACCAGCAGCTAGAGGGTACACAGTTCTCTAAAACCTCTTCAGCATTTATTGTTTGTAGACTTTTTGCCAATGGTCAGTCGACTGGTGTGAGTTGAAAACTTTTTGTAGATTAGATTGCATGAGTCTAATACTTCCTGAGGTGGAGCTTTTATCCATTTTCCTTTCTTTAAAAAGAGAGTGAGTAAAACTTACCTCTTCATACTATCTTCTTGAAAATTTGGCCTGTTTTGAATTTTTTGTATCCATTCCCTACCTCAGCACAATTTTGAGGGCAGGTGTCCTTTACAGCCCTGAGTCCTTGTGAATGGTAAGTGACCATTAGCTGTGGGTTAAAAGCTGCTCTTGCGGGAATCGGCCACAAGGCGGCAGCATTTCTCCTTTACCAAATCTGGTTACTAGGGCAACAGAGCCTTACTGGAAGTGGTGTTCTAGGTGGTAAATTAGAATGGAATGTGCGAGGAAAAAGCCCTTTAAGTTTATGTCTCATTACTTCTTGTTGGTATTTTGAATTTAATTTTTATTTCTTATCACAGCAAACTTGATTACAATGTTTTGTTTGTTCTAGGTGTGCAAGATGTGGTTCTTTCACACACATGCATATATCTATTCTTCTTCGGATCCTTTTCCCATGTAGGTAATGACACAATGTTGAGTAGACTTCTCTTGGTATTGCGTAGGTCTTTGGTGATTATATATTTCACATGTGTTTGTATCTCTCTGTTAACCTCAATATGGTAATGTATCCAATCCTCACACCTTTCCATTTGGTGAACCATAAGTTTTTTTAATGAATCTATGATAGTGTTTCTCTGTGGAAATATCTTTGTTTGTATCATTTTTTAGGTAACACCTATATGTGATATGATAGGATATGTGTCTTTCGCTTTCTCACTTACTCCAAGTTGCGTGATTACTTCTAGACTCATCTATGGTGCTGCAAATGGCATTGTTTCATTTTTTCACTAGCTCCTATTCCATCTGTACAGGTAGCAGTTCTTCTTTGTCCACCCATCTGTCGGTGGACTTTTTGGTTACTTCCATATCTTGGCTATTGTAATACTATGCAATGTAGATTTGCGTGCCTGTGTCCTTCCAATTCTCTCTTCTTAGTTTATAGGCCCAGGAATAGGTCTGCTGGATCATATGGTAGCTCAATGGTTACCTTTTAAAGGCACCTCTATTCTGTTCTCCTTAGTGGCTCTTTCCAGGTTACGTCCCACTTAAAGTAGAGGGTATGCCTTTCTTCCTGGCACCTTCAGCATTTATTCTTTGCAGTTTTTGCTGATGGTTATTCTGAGTGGTGTGAGCTGATACCTCTTTGTGGTTGAATTTGCATGTGTCTCATAATGTGTTGAAATTGAGCTTTAAGACATGTCCTTTTTATTTTTCCAGCTGTGATTAGAGCTTATTTCTTCAAAGTGTTTTCTTAAAGTATGTGTCACCATTTGAAATATTTTGGCCATTATCTCCCTCAAGACATTTTGAGGGCAGATTTCATTTACAGACCTGCAGTACTTGTTCATATGAAGTGACCATTAGCTCAGGCTTTAAACCTGCTTTTGCAGGTAATGGCCAGAGAGCGGCAGCCTTTCTACGTTCCCCATGCTGGTACTAGGGAAACAGACCTACCGGCCAGTGGTGTTCTTCGGTTATAAATTAGACTGCAATGTGCCCGGATAAACCCACAAATGTTGATGACTCCTTGCTTTTGTTTGTTTTTAATTTAATTTATATTTATTATTAGAGTAATATTCCATTGTGTACGTGGACCACTTCTTCTTGGTGCATTCCTCGGTTGATGGACATTTTCATTGCTTCCAAGTGCTGGCTATGGTAAATATTGCTGGCGTACAGGTTTGCCAGCCTGTGATTTTTGATTCTCATTTTCTCAGGTGATAGGCCAAGCAGTGGTTGTGATTGATTGACTGGTAGCTCAATGTTTCCCTTTTCAAGGCACCTACATTGTGTTTGCATTAGTGGCTCTTTACATGTCCCCCCTTACAAACGAGGGTACGCATTTCTCCACACTCCCTTCACCGTTTATATTTTGCAGCATTTTTCCTAAAGGCCATTCTGATTGCTGTGAGCTGATAGATTTTTGTAATATGGGTATGCATGACATTAAAATTTTTAAAATTCATCATATTCCTACGCCTTTTTCTTTTCTCTTAAAAGAAAAAACCGTAAGTACAATAGAGCTCTTGAAATTGACTTCTTCGAAGGTTGCCCTCTTTTGAATTTTTTGGTCGATTTTTGACCCCAGAAATTTTTTGGAGGGCAGGTGTCATTGACAGAACTGCAAGTTGGTGAAAATTTAGTGACCTTTTGCAGTGGGCTCAAAGCTGCTGTTGTGGGAAACGTCCACAAGGAGGTAGCTTTTCTCCATTCCCCAATCTGGGTACTAGGGCAGCAGAGCCTTTCTGGAAGTCATTGTCCTAGGTTATAAATTAGAATGGAATTTGCCAGGAGAAATCCCCATAAGTTTATGTCTCATTACTTCTTCTTGGTTTTTAAAATTTTTTTAATCTGGGTAAAGTTTAGAATATTGTTTGTCCTAGGTGTACACCATCTGGTCCATTTGTACATTATGTATGTCTATTAATGTACAGATCCTCTTCCCATGTAAAATATTACAGTGTTCCATCGACCTCCCTTGCTATATGTTCGGTCTTTTTGATACATGTATATAATATGTATTTGTATATGTATAGTAACACTAATCCTCATTTCTCAATTTCCCCCCTCCTTTCCTTTTAGATGAGCATAGTTTGTTTTGTTTTCTAAGCCTGTGAGTGTCTTTCTCTTTGGAAATATGTTCATCTGTGTCAGTTATTAGATAATGCCATAAGTGATTATATAGGCTATAGGTCTTTTGCTTTCCGACCTACTTCATGTTTTGTGATTATCTCCAGGCTCATCTGTGGTGCCTCAAAGAGCAGCGCTTCAGTGTTTTCCATGGCTAATATTCCATTGTGTACATGGACCACTTCTTCTTGGTGCATTCCTCTGTTGATGGACATTTTCCTTGCTTCCAAGTGTTGCCTATGGTAAATATTGCTGGAGGGCAGGATTGCCAGCCTGTGATTTGTGATTTTCATTTTCTCAGGTGATAGACCCAGCAGTGGTTATGATTGATTGACTGGTATGGTAGCTCAACGTTTACCTTTTCAAGGCAACTCAATTGTGCTTTCATTAGTGGCTCTTACCACGTCCCCCTTAGAATCGAGGGTACGCATTTCTCCACAATCACGTCAGCATTTCTTGTTTGCAGCATTTTTGTTGATGGCCATTCTGACTGGTGTGAGCTGATAGGTTTTTGTAATTTGGGTTTACATGTCTGTAAAAATTCCTACAATTCATCATTTTTCCACGCCTTTTTCTTTTCTGTTAAAAGAAAAAAGAACAAAAGTGTGAGTATAATATACCTCTTCAAATTTTCTTTTTGGAAGGTTGCACTCTAGAATTTTTTGGTCGATTTTCGACCTCAGTATTTTTTGGAGGGCAGGTGTCATTTACAGACCTGCAATTGGTGAATATTTAGTGACCTTTTGCAGTGGGTTTAAAGCTGCTGTGGTGGGAAACGGCCACAAGGATGCAGCATTTCTCCATTCCCAAATCTGGGTACTAGGGCAGCACAGCCGTTCTGGAAGTCGTTTGCCTAGGTTGTAAATTTGAATGGAATGTGCCAGGAAAACCCCCCATAAGTTTATGTCTCATTACTCCTAGTTCGTTGTTTTAATTTTTTCAATTGGGGTAATGGTTAGAATGTTGCTTGTCCAAGGTGTACACACTCTGGTTCATCTACATATTCTATATACCTATTTATGTAGAGATCCTCTTCCCCTGTAAATTATTACAGAGTGTTCCGTAAACCTTCCTTGCTATATGGTCGGTCTTTTTGATATATGTATATAATATGTATTTGTATACATATGGTAACGCTAATCTTCATTTATCCATTCCCCCCACCTTTCCTTTTAGATAAGCATAGGTTTTTTTTTTAATAAGTCTGTGATTGACTTTCTCTGTGGAAATATGTTCATTTGTGTCAGTTATTAGATAACGCCTATAAGTGATATCATAGGATATAGGACTTTTGCTTTCCGACTTACCTCATGTTCTGTGATTATCTCCAAGATCATCTATGGTGCCTCAAAGAGCAGTGTTTCATTGTTTTCCATGGCTAGTATTCATTGTGTACATGGACCACTTCTTCTTTATCCTTTCATCTGTTGATGGACATTTTGGTTGCTTCACTGTCTTGTCTATGGTGAATAAGGCTGCAGTGCAGCTTTTGCAGCCCGGGTCTTCTTCATTCTGGTCTTCTCAGGTGAGAGGCCCATTGGTGCGCCTGCTGGATTGAATGGTACCTCAATTTTTCCTTTTCAACGCAGCTCCTTTCTGTTCTCATTATTAGCGTTTAACCCTTTTGCATCTCACCAGCAGCTAGAGGGTACACAGTTCTCTAAAACCTCTTCAGCATTTATTGTTTGTAGACTTTTTGCCAATGGTCAGTCGACTGGTGTGAGTTGAAAACTTTTTGTAGATTAGATTGCATGAGTCTAATACTTCCTGAGGTGGAGCTTTTATCCATTTTCCTTTCTTTAAAAAGAGAGTGAGTAAAACTTACCTCTTCATACTATCTTCTTGAAAATTTTGCCTGTTTTGAATTTTTTGTATCCATTCCCTACCTCAGCACAATTTTGAGGGCAGGTGTCCTTTACAGCCCTGAGTCCTTGTGAATGGTAAGTGACCATTAGCTGTGGGTTAAAAGCTGCTCTTGCGGGAATCGGCCACAAGGCGGCAGCATTTCTCCTTTACCAAATCTGGTTACTAGGGCAACAGAGCCTTACTGGAAGTGGTGTTCTAGGTTGTAAATTAGAATGGAATGTGCGAGGAAAAAGCCCTTTAAGTTTATGTCTCATTACTTCTTGTTGGTATTTTGAATTTAATTTTTATTTCTTATCACAGCAAACTTGATTACAATGTTTTGTTTGTTCTAGGTGTGCAAGATGTGGTTCTTTCACACACATGCATATATCTATTCTTCTTCGGATCCTTTTCCCATGTAGGTAATGACACAATGTTGAGTAGACTTCTCTTGGTATTGCGTAGGTCTTTGGTGATTATATATTTCACATGTGTTTGTATCTCTCTGTTAACCTCAATATGGTAATGTATCCAATCCTCACACCTTTCCATTTGGTGAACCATAAGTTTTTTTAATGAATCTATGATAGTGTTTCTCTGTGGAAATATCTTTGTTTGTATCATTTTTTAGGTAACACCTATATGTGATATGATAGGATATGTGTCTTTCGCTTTCTCACTTACTCCAAGTTGCGTGATTACTTCTAGACTCATCTATGGTGCTGCAAATGGCATTGTTTCATTTTTTCACTAGCTCTTATTCCATCTGTACAGGTAGCAGTACTTCTTTGACCACCCATCTGTCGGTGGACTTTTTGGTTACTTCCATATCTTGGCTATTGTAATACTATGCAATGTAGATTTGCGTGCCTGTGTCCTTCCAATTCTCTCTTCTTCGTTTATAGGTCTAGGCATAGGTCTGCTAGATCATATGGTAGCTCAATGGTTACCTTTTAAAGGCACCTCTATTCTGTTCTCCTTAGTGGCTCTTTCCAGGTTACGTCCCACTTAAAGTGGAGGGTATGTATTTCTTCCTAGCACCTTCAGCATTTATTCTTTGTAGTTTTTGCTGATGGTTATTCTGAGTGGTGTGAGCTGATACCTCTTTGTGGTTGAATTTGCATGTGTCTCATAATGTGTTGAAATTGAGCTTTAAGACATGTCCTTTTAATTTTTCCAGCTGTGATTAGAGCTTATTTCTTCAAAGTGTTTTCTTAAAGTATGTGTCACCATTTGAAATATTTTGGCCATTATCTCCCTCAAGACATTTTGAGGGCAGGTTTCATTTACAGCCCTGAAGTACTTGTTCATATGAAGTGACCATTAGCTCAGGCTTTAAACCTGCTTTTGCAGGTAATGGCCAGAGAGCGGCAGCCTTTCTACGTTCCCCATGCTGGTACTAGGGAAACAGACCTACCGGCCAGTGGTGTTCTTCGGTTATAAATTAGAGTGCAATGTGCCCGGATAAACCCACAAATGTTGATGTCTCCTTGCTTTTGTTTGTTTTTAATTTAATTTATATTTATTATTAGAGTAATATTCCATTGTGTACGTGGACCACTTCTTCTTGGTGCATTCCTCGGTTGATGGACATTTTCATTGCTTCCAAGTGCTGGCTATGGTAAATATTGCTGGCGTACAGGTTTGCCAGCCTGTGATTTTTGATTCTCATTTTCTCAGGTGATAGGCCAAGCAGTGGTTGTGATTGATTGACTGGTAGCTCAATGTTTCCCTTTTCAAAGCACCTACGTTGTGTTTTCATTAGTGGCTCTTTACATGCCCCCCCTTACAACCGAGGGTACGCATTTCTCCACACTCCCTTCACCGTTTATTTTTGGCAGCATTTTTCCTAATGGCCATTCTGATTGCTGTGAGCTGATAGGTTTTTGTAATATGGGTATGCATGACATTAAAATTTTTAAATTCATCATATTCCTACGCCTTTTTCTTTTCTCTTAAAAGAAAAAACCGTAAGTATAATAGAGCTCTTGAAATTGACTTCTTCGAAGGTTGCCCTCTTTTGAATTTTTTGGTCGATATTTGACCCCAGAAATTTTTTGGAGGGCAGGTGTCATTTACAGAACTGCAAGTTGGTGAAAATTTAGTGACCTTTTGCAGTGGGTTCAAAGCTGCTGTTGTGGGAAACGTCCACAAGGAGGTAGCTTTTCTCCATTCCCCAATCTGGGTACTAGGGCAGCAGAGCCTTTCTGGAAGTCATTGTCCTAGGTTATAAATTAGAATGGAATTTGCCAGGAGAAATCCCCATAAGTTTATGTCTCATTACTTCTTCTTGGTTTTTAAAATTTTTTTAATCTGGGTAAAGTTTAGAATATTGTTTGTCCTAGGTGTACACCATCTGGTCCATTTGTACATTATGTATGTCTATTAATGTACAGATCCTCTTCCCATGTAAAATATTACAGTGTTCCATCGACCTCCCTTGCTATATGTTCGGTCTTTTTGATACATGTATATAATATGTATTTGTATATGTATAGTAACACTAATCCTCATTTCTCAATTTCCCCCCTCCTTTCCTTTTAGATGAGCATAGTTTGTTTTGTTTTCTAAGCCTGTGAGTGTCTTTCTCTTTGGAAATATGTTCATCTGTGTCAGTTATTAGATAATGCCATAAGTGATTATATAGGCTATAGGTCTTTTGCTTTCCGACCTACTTCATGTTTTGTGATTATCTCCAGGCTCATCTGTGGTGCCTCAAAGAGCAGCGCTTCAGTGTTTTCCATGGCTAATATTCCATTGTGTACATGGACCACTTCTTCTTGGTGCATTCCTCTGTTGATGGACATTTTCCTTGCTTCCAAGTGTTGCCTATGGTAAATATTGCTGGAGGGCAGGATTGCCAGCCTGTGATTTTTGATTTTCATTTTCTCAGGTGATAGACCCAGCAGTGGTTATGATTGATTGACTGGTATGGTAGCTCAACGTTTACCTTTTCAAGGCAACTCAATTGTGCTTTCATTAGTGGCTCTTACCACGTCCCCCTTAGAATCGAGGGTACGCATTTCTCCACAATCACGTCAGCATTTCTTGTTTGCAGCATTTTTGTTGATGGCCATTCTGACTGGTGTGAGCTGATAGGTTTTTGTAATTTGGGTTTACATGTCTGTAAAAATTCCTACAATTCATCATTTTTCCACGCCTTTTTCTTTTCTGTTAAAAGAAAAAAGAACAAAAGTGTGAGTATAATATACCTCTTCAAATTTTCTTTTTGGAAGGTTGCACTCTAGAATTTTTTGGTCGATTTTCGACCTCAGTATTTTTTGGAGGGCAGGTGTCATTTACAGACCTGCAATTGGTGAATATTTAGTGACCTTTTGCAGTGGGTTTAAAGCTGCTGTGGTGGGAAACGGCCACAAGGATGCAGCATTTCTCCATTCCCAAATCTGGGTACTAGGGCAGCAGAGCCGTTCTGGAAGTCGTTTGCCTAGGTTGTAAATTTGAATGGAATGTGCCAGGAAAACCCCCCATAAGTTTATGTCTCATTACTCCTAGTTCGTTGTTTTAATTTTTTCAATTGGGGTAATGGTTAGAATGTTGCTTGTCCAAGGTGTACACACTCTGGTTCATCTACATATTCTATATACCTATTTATGTAGAGATCCTCTTCCCCTGTAAATTATTACAGAGTGTTCCGTAAACCTTCCTTGCTATATGGTCGGTCTTTTTGATATATGTATATAATATGTATTTGTATACATATGGTAACGCTAATCTTCATTTATCCATTCCCCCCACCTTTCCTTTTAGATAAGCATAGGTTTTTTTTTAATAAGTCTGTGATTGACTTTCTCTGTGGAAATATGTTCATTTGTGTCAGTTATTAGATAACGCCTATAAGTGATATCATAGGATATAGGACTTTTGCTTTCCGACTTACCTCATGTTCTGTGATTATCTCCAAGATCATCTATGGTGCCTCAAAGAGCAGTGTTTCATTGTTTTCCATGGCTAGTATTCATTGTGTACATGGACCACTTCTTCTTTATCCTTTCATCTGTTGATGGACATTTTGGTTGCTTCACTGTCTTGTCTATGGTGAATAAGGCTGCAGTGCAGCTTTTGCAGCCCGGGTCTTCTTCATTCTGGTCTTCTCAGGTGAGAGGCCCATTGGTGCGCCTGCTGGATTGAATGGTACCTCAATTTTTCCTTTTCAACGCAGCTCCTTTCTGTTCTCATTATTAGCGTTTAACCCTTTTGCATCTCACCAGCAGCTAGAGGGTACACAGTTCTCTAAAACCTCTTCAGCATTTATTGTTTGTAGACTTTTTGCCAATGGTCAGTCGACTGGTGTGAGTTGAAAACTTTTTGTAGATTAGATTGCATGAGTCTAATACTTCCTGAGGTGGAGCTTTTATCCATTTTCCTTTCTTTAAAAAGAGAGTGAGTAAAACTTACCTCTTCATACTATCTTCTTGAAAATTTTGCCTGTTTTGAATTTTTTGTATCCATTCCCTACCTCAGCACAATTTTGAGGGCAGGTGTCCTTTACAGCCCTGAGTCCTTGTGAATGGTAAGTGACCATTAGCTGTGGGTTAAAAGCTGCTCTTGCGGGAATCGGCCACAAGGCGGCAGCATTTCTCCTTTACCAAATCTGGTTACTAGGGCAACAGAGCCTTACTGGAAGTGGTGTTCTAGGTTGTAAATTAGAATGGAATGTGCGAGGCAAAAGCCCTTTAAGTTTATGTCTCATTACTTCTTGTTGGTATTTTGAATTTAATTTTTATTTCTTATCACAGCAAACTTGATTACAATGTTTTGTTTGTTCTAGGTGTGCAAGATGTGGTTCTTTCACACACATGCATATATCTATTCTTCTTCGGATCCTTTTCCCATGTAGGTAATGACACAATGTTGAGTAGACTTCTCTTGGTATTGCGTAGGTCTTTGGTGATTATATATTTCACATGTGTTTGTATCTCTCTGTTAACCTCAATATGGTAATGTATCCAATCCTCACACCTTTCCATTTGGTGAACCATAAGTTTTTTTAATGAATCTATGATAGTGTTTCTCTGTGGAAATATCTTTGTTTGTATCATTTTTTAGGTAACACCTATATGTGATATGATAGGATATGTGTCTTTCGCTTTCTCACTTACTCCAAGTTGCGTGATTACTTCTAGACTCATCTATGGTGCTGCAAATGGCATTGTTTCATTTTTTCACTAGCTCTTATTCCATCTGTACAGGTAGCAGTACTTCTTTGACCACCCATCTGTCGGTGGACTTTTTGGTTACTTCCATATCTTGGCTATTGTAATACTATGCAATGTAGATTTGCGTGCCTGTGTCCTTCCAATTCTCTCTTCTTCGTTTATAGGTCTAGGCATAGGTCTGCTAGATCATATGGTAGCTCAATGGTTACCTTTTAAAGGCACCTCTATTCTGTTCTCCTTAGTGGCTCTTTCCAGGTTACGTCCCACTTAAAGTGGAGGGTATGTATTTCTTCCTAGCACCTTCAGCATTTATTCTTTGTAGTTTTTGCTGATGGTTATTCTGAGTGGTGTGAGCTGATACCTCTTTGTGGTTGAATTTGCATGTGTCTCATAATGTGTTGAAATTGAGCTTTAAGACATGTCCTTTTAATTTTTCCAGCTGTGATTAGAGCTTATTTCTTCAAAGTGTTTTCTTAAAGTATGTGTCACCATTTGAAATATTTTGGCCATTATCTCCCTCAAGACATTTTGAGGGCAGGTTTCATTTACAGCCCTGAAGTACTTGTTCATATGAAGTGACCATTAGCTCAGGCTTTAAACCTGCTTTTGCAGGTAATGGCCAGAGAGCGGCAGCCTTTCTACGTTCCCCATGCTGGTACTAGGGAAACAGACCTACCGGCCAGTGGTGTTCTTCGGTTATAAATTAGAGTGCAATGTGCCCGGATAAACCCACAAATGTTGATGTCTCCTTGCTTTTGTTTGTTTTTAATTTAATTTATATTTATTATTAGAGTAATATTCCATTGTGTACGTGGACCACTTCTTCTTGGTGCATTCCTCGGTTGATGGACATTTTCATTGCTTCCAAGTGCTGGCTATGGTAAATATTGCTGGCGTACAGGTTTGCCAGCCTGTGATTTTTGATTCTCATTTTCTCAGGTGATAGGCCAAGCAGTGGTTGTGATTGATTGACTGGTAGCTCAATGTTTCCCTTTTCAAAGCACCTACGTTGTGTTTTCATTAGTGGCTCTTTACATGCCCCCCCTTACAACCGAGGGTACGCATTTCTCCACACTCCCTTCACCGTTTATTTTTGGCAGCATTTTTCCTAATGGCCATTCTGATTGCTGTGAGCTGATAGGTTTTTGTAATATGGGTATGCATGACATTAAAATTTTTAAATTCATCATATTCCTACGCCTTTTTCTTTTCTCTTAAAAGAAAAAACCGTAAGTATAATAGAGCTCTTGAAATTGACTTCTTCGAAGGTTGCCCTCTTTTGAATTTTTTGGTCGATATTTGACCCCAGAAATTTTTTGGAGGGCAGGTGTCATTTACAGAACTGCAAGTTGGTGAAAATTTAGTGACCTTTTGCAGTGGGTTCAAAGCTGCTGTTGTGGGAAACGTCCACAAGGAGGTAGCTTTTCTCCATTCCCCAATCTGGGTACTAGGGCAGCAGAGCCTTTCTGGAAGTCATTGTCCTAGGTTATAAATTAGAATGGAATTTGCCAGGAGAAATCCCCATAAGTTTATGTCTCATTACTTCTTCTTGGTTTTTAAAATTTTTTTAATCTGGGTAAAGTTTAGAATATTGTTTGTCCTAGGTGTACACCATCTGGTCCATTTGTACATTATGTATGTCTATTAATGTACAGATCCTCTTCCCATGTAAAATATTACAGTGTTCCATCGACCTCCCTTGCTATATGTTCGGTCTTTTTGATACATGTATATAATATGTATTTGTATATGTATAGTAACACTAATCCTCATTTCTCAATTTCCCCCCTCCTTTCCTTTTAGATGAGCATAGTTTGTTTTGTTTTCTAAGCCTGTGAGTGTCTTTCTCTTTGGAAATATGTTCATCTGTGTCAGTTATTAGATAATGCCATAAGTGATTATATAGGCTATAGGTCTTTTGCTTTCCGACCTACTTCATGTTTTGTGATTATCTCCAGGCTCATCTGTGGTGCCTCAAAGAGCAGCGCTTCAGTGTTTTCCATGGCTAATATTCCATTGTGTACATGGACCACTTCTTCTTGGTGCATTCCTCTGTTGATGGACATTTTCCTTGCTTCCAAGTGTTGCCTATGGTAAATATTGCTGGAGGGCAGGATTGCCAGCCTGTGATTTTTGATTTTCATTTTCTCAGGTGATAGACCCAGCAGTGGTTATGATTGATTGACTGGTATGGTAGCTCAACGTTTACCTTTTCAAGGCAACTCAATTGTGCTTTCATTAGTGGCTCTTACCACGTCCCCCTTAGAATCGAGGGTACGCATTTCTCCACAATCACGTCAGCATTTCTTGTTTGCAGCATTTTTGTTGATGGCCATTCTGACTGGTGTGAGCTGATAGGTTTTTGTAATTTGGGTTTACATGTCTGTAAAAATTCCTACAATTCATCATTTTTCCACGCCTTTTTCTTTTCTGTTAAAAGAAAAAAGAACAAAAGTGTGAGTATAATATACCTCTTCAAATTTTCTTTTTGGAAGGTTGCACTCTAGAATTTTTTGGTCGATTTTCGACCTCAGTATTTTTTGGAGGGCAGGTGTCATTTACAGACCTGCAATTGGTGAATATTTAGTGACCTTTTGCAGTGGGTTTAAAGCTGCTGTGGTGGGAAACGGCCACAAGGATGCAGCATTTCTCCATTCCCAAATCTGGGTACTAGGGCAGCACAGCCGTTCTGGAAGTCGTTTGCCTAGGTTGTAAATTTGAATGGAATGTGCCAGGAAAACCCCCCATAAGTTTATGTCTCATTACTCCTAGTTCGTTGTTTTAATTTTTTCAATTGGGGTAATGGTTAGAATGTTGCTTGTCCAAGGTGTACACACTCTGGTTCATCTACATATTCTATATACCTATTTATGTAGAGATCCTCTTCCCCTGTAAATTATTACAGAGTGTTCCGTAAACCTTCCTTGCTATATGGTCGGTATTTTTGATATATGTATATAATATGTATTTGTATACATATGGTAACGCTAATCTTCATTTATCCATTCCCCCCACCTTTCCTTTTAGATAAGCATAGGTTTTTTTTTTAATAAGTCTGTGATTGACTTTCTCTGTGGAAATATGTTCATTTGTGTCAGTTATTAGATAACGCCTATAAGTGATATCATAGGATATAGGACTTTTGCTTTCCGACTTACCTCATGTTCTGTGATTATCTCCAAGATCATCTATGGTGCCTCAAAGAGCAGTGTTTCATTGTTTTCCATGGCTAGTATTCATTGTGTACATGGACCACTTCTTCTTTATCCTTTCATCTGTTGATGGACATTTTGGTTGCTTCACTGTCTTGGCTATGGTGAATAAGGCTGCAGTGCAGCTTTTGCAGCCCGGGTCTTCTTCATTCTGGTCTTCTCAGGTGAGAGGCCCATTGGTGCGCCTGCTGGATTGAATGGTACCTCAATTTTTCCTTTTCAACGCAGCTCCTTTCTGTTCTCATTATTAGCGTTTAACCCTTTTGCATCTCACCAGCAGCTAGAGGGTACACAGTTCTCTAAAACCTCTTCAGCATTTATTGTTTGTAGACTTTTTGCCAATGGTCAGTCGACTGGTGTGAGTTGAAAACTTTTTGTAGATTAGATTGCATGAGTCTAATACTTCCTGAGGTGGAGCTTTTATCCATTTTCCTTTCTTTAAAAAGAGAGTGAGTAAAACTTACCTCTTCATACTATCTTCTTGAAAATTTTGCCTGTTTTGAATTTTTTGTATCCATTCCCTACCTCAGCACAATTTTGAGGGCAGGTGTCCTTTACAGCCCTGAGTCCTTGTGAATGGTAAGTGACCATTAGCTGTGGGTTAAAAGCTGCTCTTGCGGGAATCGGCCACAAGGCGGCAGCATTTCTCCTTTACCAAATCTGGTTACTAGGGCAACAGAGCCTTACTGGAAGTGGTGTTCTAGGTTGTAAATTAGAATGGAATGTGCGAGGCAAAAGCCCTTTAAGTTTATGTCTCATTACTTCTTGTTGGTATTTTGAATTTAATTTTTATTTCTTATCACAGCAAACTTGATTACAATGTTTTGTTTGTTCTAGGTGTGCAAGATGTGGTTCTTTCACACACATGCATATATCTATTCTTCTTCGGATCCTTTTCCCATGTAGGTAATGACACAATGTTGAGTAGACTTCTCTTGGTATTGCGTAGGTCTTTGGTGATTATATATTTCACATGTGTTTGTATCTCTCTGTTAACCTCAATATGGTAATGTATCCAATCCTCACACCTTTCCATTTGGTGAACCATAAGTTTTTTTAATGAATCTATGATAGTGTTTCTCTGTGGAAATATCTTTGTTTGTATCATTTTTTAGGTAACACCTATATGTGATATGATAGGATATGTGTCTTTCGCTTTCTCACTTACTCCAAGTTGCGTGATTACTTCTAGACTCATCTATGGTGCTGCAAATGGCATTGTTTCATTTTTTCACTAGCTCTTATTCCATCTGTACAGGTAGCAGTACTTCTTTGACCACCCATCTGTCGGTGGACTTTTTGGTTACTTCCATATCTTGGCTATTGTAATACTATGCAATGTAGATTTGCGTGCCTGTGTCCTTCCAATTCTCTCTTCTTCGTTTATAGGTCTAGGCATAGGTCTGCTAGATCATATGGTAGCTCAATGGTTACCTTTTAAAGGCACCTCTATTCTGTTCTCCTTAGTGGCTCTTTCCAGGTTACGTCCCACTTAAAGTGGAGGGTATGTATTTCTTCCTAGCACCTTCAGCATTTATTCTTTGTAGTTTTTGCTGATGGTTATTCTGAGTGGTGTGAGCTGATACCTCTTTGTGGTTGAATTTGCATGTGTCTCATAATGTGTTGAAATTGAGCTTTAAGACATGTCCTTTTAATTTTTCCAGCTGTGATTAGAGCTTATTTCTTCAAAGTGTTTTCTTAAAGTATGTGTCACCATTTGAAATATTTTGGCCATTATCTCCCTCAAGACATTTTGAGGGCAGGTTTCATTTACAGCCCTGAAGTACTTGTTCATATGAAGTGACCATTAGCTCAGGCTTTAAACCTGCTTTTGCAGGTAATGGCCAGAGAGCGGCAGCCTTTCTACGTTCCCCATGCTGGTACTAGGGAAACAGACCTACCGGCCAGTGGTGTTCTTCGGTTATAAATTAGAGTGCAATGTGCCCGGATAAACCCACAAATGTTGATGTCTCCTTGCTTTTGTTTGTTTTTAATTTAATTTATATTTATTATTAGAGTAATATTCCATTGTGTACGTGGACCACTTCTTCTTGGTGCATTCCTCGGTTGATGGACATTTTCATTGCTTCCAAGTGCTGGCTATGGTAAATATTGCTGGCGTACAGGTTTGCCAGCCTGTGATTTTTGATTCTCATTTTCTCAGGTGATAGGCCAAGCAGTGGTTGTGATTGATTGACTGGTAGCTCAATGTTTCCCTTTTCAAAGCACCTACGTTGTGTTTTCATTAGTGGCTCTTTACATGCCCCCCCTTACAACCGAGGGTACGCATTTCTCCACACTCCCTTCACCGTTTATTTTTGGCAGCATTTTTCCTAATGGCCATTCTGATTGCTGTGAGCTGATAGGTTTTTGTAATATGGGTATGCATGACATTAAAATTTTTAAATTCATCATATTCCTACGCCTTTTTCTTTTCTCTTAAAAGAAAAAACCGTAAGTATAATAGAGCTCTTGAAATTGACTTCTTCGAAGGTTGCCCTCTTTTGAATTTTTTGGTCGATATTTGACCCCAGAAATTTTTTGGAGGGCAGGTGTCATTTACAGAACTGCAAGTTGGTGAAAATTTAGTGACCTTTTGCAGTGGGTTCAAAGCTGCTGTTGTGGGAAACGTCCACAAGGAGGTAGCTTTTCTCCATTCCCCAATCTGGGTACTAGGGCAGCAGAGCCTTTCTGGAAGTCATTGTCCTAGGTTATAAATTAGAATGGAATTTGCCAGGAGAAATCCCCATAAGTTTATGTCTCATTACTTCTTCTTGGTTTTTAAAATTTTTTTAATCTGGGTAAAGTTTAGAATATTGTTTGTCCTAGGTGTACACCATCTGGTCCATTTGTACATTATGTACGTCTATTAATGTACAGATCCTCTTCCCATGTAAAATATTACAGTGTTCCATCGACCTCCCTTGCTATATGTTCGGTCTTTTTGATACATGTATATAATATGTATTTGTATATGTATAGTAACACTAATCCTCATTTCTCAATTTCCCCCCTCCTTTCCTTTTAGATGAGCATAGTTTGTTTTGTTTTCTAAGCCTGTGAGTGTCTTTCTCTTTGGAAATATGTTCATCTGTGTCAGTTATTAGATAATGCCATAAGTGATTATATAGGCTATAGGTCTTTTGCTTTCCGACCTACTTCATGTTTTGTGATTATCTCCAGGCTCATCTGTGGTGCCTCAAAGAGCAGCGCTTCAGTGTTTTCCATGGCTAATATTCCATTGTGTACATGGACCACTTCTTCTTGGTGCATTCCTCTGTTGATGGACATTTTCCTTGCTTCCAAGTGTTGCCTATGGTAAATATTGCTGGAGGGCAGGATTGCCAGCCTGTGATTTTTGATTTTCATTTTCTCAGGTGATAGACCCAGCAGTGGTTATGATTGATTGACTGGTATGGTAGCTCAACGTTTACCTTTTCAAGGCAACTCAATTGTGCTTTCATTAGTGGCTCTTACCACGTCCCCCTTAGAATCGAGGGTACGCATTTCTCCACAATCACGTCAGCATTTCTTGTTTGCAGCATTTTTGTTGATGGCCATTCTGACTGGTGTGAGCTGATAGGTTTTTGTAATTTGGGTTTACATGTCTGTAAAAATTCCTACAATTCATCATTTTTCCACGCCTTTTTCTTTTCTGTTAAAAGAAAAAAGAACAAAAGTGTGAGTATAATATACCTCTTCAAATTTTCTTTTTGGAAGGTTGCACTCTAGAATTTTTTGGTCGATTTTCGACCTCAGTATTTTTTGGAGGGCAGGTGTCATTTACAGACCTGCAATTGGTGAATATTTAGTGACCTTTTGCAGTGGGTTTAAAGCTGCTGTGGTGGGAAACGGCCACAAGGATGCAGCATTTCTCCATTCCCAAATCTGGGTACTAGGGCAGCAGAGCCGTTCTGGAAGTCGTTTGCCTAGGTTGTAAATTTGAATGGAATGTGCCAGGAAAACCCCCCATAAGTTTATGTCTCATTACTCCTAGTTCGTTGTTTTAATTTTTTCAATTGGGGTAATGGTTAGAATGTTGCTTGTCCAAGGTGTACACACTCTGGTTCATCTACATATTCTATATACCTATTTATGTAGAGATCCTCTTCCCCTGTAAATTATTACAGAGTGTTCCGTAAACCTTCCTTGCTATATGGTCGGTCTTTTTGATATATGTATATAATATGTATTTGTATACATATGGTAACGCTAATCTTCATTTATCCATTCCCCCCACCTTTCCTTTTAGATAAGCATAGGTTTTTTTTTAATAAGTCTGTGATTGACTTTCTCTGTGGAAATATGTTCATTTGTGTCAGTTATTAGATAACGCCTATAAGTGATATCATAGGATATAGGACTTTTGCTTTCCGACTTACCTCATGTTCTGTGATTATCTCCAAGATCATCTATGGTGCCTCAAAGAGCAGTGTTTCATTGTTTTCCATGGCTAGTATTCATTGTGTACATGGACCACTTCTTCTTTATCCTTTCATCTGTTGATGGACATTTTGGTTGCTTCACTGTCTTGGCTATGGTGAATAAGGCTGCAGTGCAGCTTTTGCAGCCCGGGTCTTCTTCATTCTGGTCTTCTCAGGTGAGAGGCCCATTGGTGCGCCTGCTGGATTGAATGGTACCTCAATTTTTCCTTTTCAACGCAGCTCCTTTCTGTTCTCATTATTAGCGTTTAACCCTTTTGCATCTCACCAGCAGCTAGAGGGTACACAGTTCTCTAAAACCTCTTCAGCATTTATTGTTTGTAGACTTTTTGCCAATGGTCAGTCGACTGGTGTGAGTTGAAAACTTTTTGTAGATTAGATTGCATGAGTCTAATACTTCCTGAGGTGGAGCTTTTATCCATTTTCCTTTCTTTAAAAAGAGAGTGAGTAAAACTTACCTCTTCATACTATCTTCTTGAAAATTTGGCCTGTTTTGAATTTTTTGTATCCATTCCCTACCTCAGCACAATTTTGAGGGCAGGTGTCCTTTACAGCCCTGAGTCCTTGTGAATGGTAAGTGACCATTAGCTGTGGGTTAAAAGCTGCTCTTGCGGGAATCGGCCACAAGGCGGCAGCATTTCTCCTTTACCAAATCTGGTTACTAGGGCAACAGAGCCTTACTGGAAGTGGTGTTCTAGGTTGTAAATTAGAATGGAATGTGCGAGGAAAAAGCCCTTTAAGTTTATGTCTCATTACTTCTTGTTGGTATTTTGAATTTAATTTTTATTTCTTATCACAGCAAACTTGATTACAATGTTTTGTTTGTTCTAGGTGTGCAAGATGTGGTTCTTTCACACACATGCATATATCTATTCTTCTTCGGATCCTTTTCCCATGTAGGTAATGACACAATGTTGAGTAGACTTCTCTTGGTATTGCGTAGGTCTTTGGTGATTATATATTTCACATGTGTTTGTATCTCTCTGTTAACCTCAATATGGTAATGTATCCAATCCTCACACCTTTCCATTTGGTGAACCATAAGTTTTTTTAATGAATCTATGATAGTGTTTCTCTGTGGAAATATCTTTGTTTGTATCATTTTTTAGGTAACACCTATATGTGATATGATAGGATATGTGTCTTTCGCTTTCTCACTTACTCCAAGTTGCGTGATTACTTCTAGACTCATCTATGGTGCTGCAAATGGCATTGTTTCATTTTTTCACTAGCTCTTATTCCATCTGTACAGGTAGCAGTACTTCTTTGACCACCCATCTGTCGGTGGACTTTTTGGTTACTTCCATATCTTGGCTATTGTAATACTATGCAATGTAGATTTGCGTGCCTGTGTCCTTCCAATTCTCTCTTCTTCGTTTATAGGTCTAGGCATAGGTCTGCTAGATCATATGGTAGCTCAATGGTTACCTTTTAAAGGCACCTCTATTCTGTTCTCCTTAGTGGCTCTTTCCAGGTTACGTCCCACTTAAAGTGGAGGGTATGTATTTCTTCCTAGCACCTTCAGCATTTATTCTTTGTAGTTTTTGCTGATGGTTATTCTGAGTGGTGTGAGCTGATACCTCTTTGTGGTTGAATTTGCATGTGTCTCATAATGTGTTGAAATTGAGCTTTAAGACATGTCCTTTTAATTTTTCCAGCTGTGATTAGAGCTTATTTCTTCAAAGTGTTTTCTTAAAGTATGTGTCACCATTTGAAATATTTTGGCCATTATCTCCCTCAAGACATTTTGAGGGCAGGTTTCATTTACAGCCCTGAAGTACTTGTTCATATGAAGTGACCATTAGCTCAGGCTTTAAACCTGCTTTTGCAGGTAATGGCCAGAGAGCGGCAGCCTTTCTACGTTCCCCATGCTGGTACTAGGGAAACAGACCTACCGGCCAGTGGTGTTCTTCGGTTATAAATTAGAGTGCAATGTGCCCGGATAAACCCACAAATGTTGATGACTCCTTGCTTTTGTTTGTTTTTAATTTAATTTATATTTATTATTAGAGTAATATCCCATTGTGTACGTGGACCACTTCTTCTTGGTGCATTCCTCGGTTGATGGACATTTTCATTGCTTCCAAGTGCTGGCTATGGTAAATATTGCTGGCGTACAGGTTTGCCAGCCTGTGATTTTTGATTCTCATTTTCTCAGGTGATAGGCCAAGCAGTGGTTGTGATTGATTGACTGGTAGCTCAATGTTTCCCTTTTCAAAGCACCTACGTTGTGTTTTCATTAGTGGCTCTTTACATGCCCCCCCTTACAACCGAGGGTACGCATTTCTCCACACTCCCTTCACCGTTTATTTTTGGCAGCATTTTTCCTAATGGCCATTCTGATTGCTGTGAGCTGATAGGTTTTTGTAATATGGGTATGCATGACATTAAAATTTTTAAATTCATCATATTCCTACGCCTTTTTCTTTTCTCTTAAAAGAAAAAACCGTAAGTATAATAGAGCTCTTGAAATTGACTTCTTCGAAGGTTGCCCTCTTTTGAATTTTTTGGTCGATATTTGACCCCAGAAATTTTTTGGAGGGCAGGTGTCATTTACAGAACTGCAAGTTGGTGAAAATTTAGTGACCTTTTGCAGTGGGTTCAAAGCTGCTGTTGTGGGAAACGTCCACAAGGAGGTAGCTTTTCTCCATTCCCCAATCTGGGTACTAGGGCAGCAGAGCCCTTCTGGAAGTCATTGTCCTAGGTTATAAATTAGAATGGAATTTGCCAGGAGAAATCCCCATAAGTTTATGTCTCATTACTTCTTCTTGGTTTTTAAAATTTTTTTAATCTGGGTAAAGTTTAGAATATTGTTTGTCCTAGGTGTACACCATCTGGTCCATTTGTACATTATGTATGTCTATTAATGTACAGATCCTCTTCCCATGTAAAATATTACAGTGTTCCATCGACCTCCCTTGCTATATGTTCGGTCTTTTTGATACATGTATATAATATGTATTTGTATATGTATAGTAACACTAATCCTCATTTCTCAATTTCCCCCCTCCTTTCCTTTTAGATGAGCATAGTTTGTTTTGTTTTCTAAGCCTGTGAGTGTCTTTCTCTTTGGAAATATGTTCATCTGTGTCAGTTATTAGATAATGCCATAAGTGATTATATAGGCTATAGGTCTTTTGCTTTCCGACCTACTTCATGTTTTGTGATTATCTCCAGGCTCATCTGTGGTGCCTCAAAGAGCAGCGCTTCAGTGTTTTCCATGGCTAATATTCCATTGTGTACATGGACCACTTCTTCTTGGTGCATTCCTCTGTTGATGGACATTTTCCTTGCTTCCAAGTGTTGCCTATGGTAAATATTGCTGGAGGGCAGGATTGCCAGCCTGTGATTTGTGATTTTCATTTTCTCAGGTGATAGACCCAGCAGTGGTTATGATTGATTGACTGGTATGGTAGCTCAACGTTTACCTTTTCAAGGCAACTCAATTGTGCTTTCATTAGTGGCTCTTACCACGTCCCCCTTAGAATCGAGGGTACGCATTTCTCCACAATCACGTCAGCATTTCTTGTTTGCAGCATTTTTGTTGATGGCCATTCTGACTGGTGTGAGCTGATAGGTTTTTGTAATTTGGGTTTACATGTCTGTAAAAATTCCTACAATTCATCATTTTTCCACGCCTTTTTCTTTTCTGTTAAAAGAAAAAAGAACAAAAGTGTGAGTATAATATACCTCTTCAAATTTTCTTTTTGGAAGGTTGCACTCTAGAATTTTTTGGTCGATTTTCGACCTCAGTATTTTTTGGAGGGCAGGTGTCATTTACAGACCTGCAATTGGTGAATATTTAGTGACCTTTTGCAGTGGGTTTAAAGCTGCTGTGGTGGGAAACGGCCACAAGGATGCAGCATTTCTCCATTCCCAAATCTGGGTACTAGGGCAGCAGAGCCGTTCTGGAAGTCGTTTGCCTAGGTTGTAAATTTGAATGGAATGTGCCAGGAAAACCCCCCATAAGTTTATGTCTCATTACTCCTAGTTCGTTGTTTTAATTTTTTCAATTGGGGTAATGGTTAGAATGTTGCTTGTCCAAGGTGTACACACTCTGGTTCATCTACATATTCTATATACCTATTTATGTAGAGATCCTCTTCCCCTGTAAATTATTACAGAGTGTTCCGTAAACCTTCCTTGCTATATGGTCGGTCTTTTTGATATATGTATATAATATGTATTTGTATACATATGGTAACGCTAATCTTCATTTATCCATTCCCCCCACCTTTCCTTTTAGATAAGCATAGGTTTTTTTTTAATAAGTCTGTGATTGACTTTCTCTGTGGAAATATGTTCATTTGTGTCAGTTATTAGATAACGCCTATAAGTGATATCATAGGATATAGGACTTTTGCTTTCCGACTTACCTCATGTTCTGTGATTATCTCCAAGATCATCTATGGTGCCTCAAAGAGCAGTGTTTCATTGTTTTCCATGGCTAGTATTCATTGTGTACATGGACCACTTCTTCTTTATCCTTTCATCTGTTGATGGACATTTTGGTTGCTTCACTGTCTTGGCTATGGTGAATAAGGCTGCAGTGCAGCTTTTGCAGCCCGGGTCTTCTTCATTCTGGTCTTCTCAGGTGAGAGGCCCATTGGTGCGCCTGCTGGATTGAATGGTACCTCAATTTTTCCTTTTCAACGCAGCTCCTTTCTGTTCTCATTATTAGCGTTTAACCCTTTTGCATCTCACCAGCAGCTAGAGGGTACACAGTTCTCTAAAACCTCTTCAGCATTTATTGTTTGTAGACTTTTTGCCAATGGTCAGTCGACTGGTGTGAGTTGAAAACTTTTTGTAGATTAGATTGCATGAGTCTAATACTTCCTGAGGTGGAGCTTTTATCCATTTTCCTTTCTTTAAAAAGAGAGTGAGTAAAACTTACCTCTTCATACTATCTTCTTGAAAATTTTGCCTGTTTTGAATTTTTTGTATCCATTCCCTACCTCAGCACAATTTTGAGGGCAGGTGTCCTTTACAGCCCTGAGTCCTTGTGAATGGTAAGTGACCATTAGCTGTGGGTTAAAAGCTGCTCTTGCGGGAATCGGCCACAAGGCGGCAGCATTTCTCCTTTACCAAATCTGGTTACTAGGGCAACAGAGCCTTACTGGAAGTGGTGTTCTAGGTGGTAAATTAGAATGGAATGTGCGAGGAAAAAGCCCTTTAAGTTTATGTCTCATTACTTCTTGTTGGTATTTTGAATTTAATTTTTATTTCTTATCACAGCAAACTTGATTACAATGTTTTGTTTGTTCTAGGTGTGCAAGATGTGGTTCTTTCACACACATGCATATATCTATTCTTCTTCGGATCCTTTTCCCATGTAGGTAATGACACAATGTTGAGTAGACTTCTCTTGGTATTGCGTAGGTCTTTGGTGATTATATATTTCACATGTGTTTGTATCTCTCTGTTAACCTCAATATGGTAATGTATCCAATCCTCACACCTTTCCATTTGGTGAACCATAAGTTTTTTTAATGAATCTATGATAGTGTTTCTCTGTGGAAATATCTTTGTTTGTATCATTTTTTAGGTAACACCTATATGTGATATGATAGGATATGTGTCTTTCGCTTTCTCACTTACTCCAAGTTGCGTGATTACTTCTAGACTCATCTATGGTGCTGCAAATGGCATTGTTTCATTTTTTCACTAGCTCTTATTCCATCTGTACAGGTAGCAGTACTTCTTGGACCACCCATCTGTCGGTGGACTTTTTGGTTACTTCCATATCTTGGCTATTGTAATACTATGCAATGTAGATTTGCGTGCCTGTGTCCTTCCAATTCTCTCTTCTTCGTTTATAGGTCTAGGCATAGGTCTGCTAGATCATATGGTAGCTCAATGGTTACCTTTTAAAGGCACCTCTATTCTGTTCTCCTTAGTGGCTCTTTCCAGGTTACGTCCCACTTAAAGTGGAGGGTATGTATTTCTTCCTAGCACCTTCAGCATTTATTCTTTGTAGTTTTTGCTGATGGTTATTCTGAGTGGTGTGAGCTGATACCTCTTTGTGGTTGAATTTGCATGTGTCTCATAATGTGTTGAAATTGAGCTTTAAGACATGTCCTTTTAATTTTTCCAGCTGTGATTAGAGCTTATTTCTTCAAAGTGTTTTCTTAAAGTATGTGTCACCATTTGAAATATTTTGGCCATTATCTCCCTCAAGACATTTTGAGGGCAGGTTTCATTTACAGCCCTGAAGTACTTGTTCATATGAAGTGACCATTAGCTCAGGCTTTAAACCTGCTTTTGCAGGTAATGGCCAGAGAGCGGCAGCCTTTCTACGTTCCCCATGCTGGTACTAGGGAAACAGACCTACCGGCCAGTGGTGTTCTTCGGTTATAAATTAGAGTGCAATGTGCCCGGATAAACCCACAAATGTTGATGACTCCTTGCTTTTGTTTGTTTTTAATTTAATTTATATTTATTATTAGAGTAATATCCCATTGTGTACGTGGACCACTTCTTCTTGGTGCATTCCTCGGTTGATGGACATTTTCATTGCTTCCAAGTGCTGGCTATGGTAAATATTGCTGGCGTACAGGTTTGCCAGCCTGTGATTTTTGATTCTCATTTTCTCAGGTGATAGGCCAAGCAGTGGTTGTGATTGATTGACTGGTAGCTCAATGTTTCCCTTTTCAAAGCACCTACGTTGTGTTTTCATTAGTGGCTCTTTACATGCCCCCCCTTACAACCGAGGGTACGCATTTCTCCACACTCCCTTCACCGTTTATTTTTGGCAGCATTTTTCCTAATGGCCATTCTGATTGCTGTGAGCTGATAGGTTTTTGTAATATGGGTATGCATGACATTAAAATTTTTAAATTCATCATATTCCTACGCCTTTTTCTTTTCTCTTAAAAGAAAAAACCGTAAGTATAATAGAGCTCTTGAAATTGACTTCTTCGAAGGTTGCCCTCTTTTGAATTTTTTGGTCGATTTTTCACCCCAGAAATTTTTTGGAGGGCAGGTGTCATTTACAGAACTGCAAGTTGGTGAAAATTTAGTGACCTTTTGCAGTGGGTTCAAAGCTGCTGTTGTGGGAAACGTCCACAAGGAGGTAGCTTTTCTCCATTCCCCAATCTGGGTACTAGGGCAGCAGAGCCCTTCTGGAAGTCATTGTCCTAGGTTATAAATTAGAATGGAATTTGCCAGGAGAAATCCCCATAAGTTTATGTCTCATTACTTCTTCTTGGTTTTTAAAATTTTTTTAATCTGGGTAAAGTTTAGAATATTGTTTGTCCTAGGTGTACACCATCTGGTCCATTTGTACATTATGTATGTCTATTAATGTACAGATCCTCTTCCCATGTAAAATATTACAGTGTTCCATCGACCTCCCTTGCTATATGTTCGGTCTTTTTGATACATGTATATAATATGTATTTGTATATGTATAGTAACACTAATCCTCATTTCTCAATTTCCCCCCTCCTTTCCTTTTAGATGAGCATAGTTTGTTTTGTTTTCTAAGCCTGTGAGTGTCTTTCTCTTTGGAAATATGTTCATCTGTGTCAGTTATTAGATAATGCCATAAGTGATTATATAGGCTATAGGTCTTTTGCTTTCCGACCTACTTCATGTTTTGTGATTATCTCCAGGCTCATCTGTGGTGCCTCAAAGAGCAGCGCTTCAGTGTTTTCCATGGCTAATATTCCATTGTGTACATGGACCACTTCTTCTTGGTGCATTCCTCTGTTGATGGACATTTTCCTTGCTTCCAAGTGTTGCCTATGGTAAATATTGCTGGAGGGCAGGATTGCCAGCCTGTGATTTGTGATTTTCATTTTCTCAGGTGATAGACCCAGCAGTGGTTATGATTGATTGACTGGTATGGTAGCTCAACGTTTACCTTTTCAAGGCAACTCAATTGTGCTTTCATTAGTGGCTCTTACCACGTCCCCCTTAGAATCGAGGGTACGCATTTCTCCACAATCACGTCAGCATTTCTTGTTTGCAGCATTTTTGTTGATGGCCATTCTGACTGGTGTGAGCTGATAGGTTTTTGTAATTTGGGTTTACATGTCTGTAAAAATTCCTACAATTCATCATTTTTCCACGCCTTTTTCTTTTCTGTTAAAAGAAAAAAGAACAAAAGTGTGAGTATAATATACCTCTTCAAATTTTCTTTTTGGAAGGTTGCACTCTAGAATTTTTTGGTCGATTTTCGACCTCAGTATTTTTTGGAGGGCAGGTGTCATTTACAGACCTGCAATTGGTGAATATTTAGTGACCTTTTGCAGTGGGTTTAAAGCTGCTGTGGTGGGAAACGGCCACAAGGATGCAGCATTTCTCCATTCCCAAATCTGGGTACTAGGGCAGCAGAGCCGTTCTGGAAGTCGTTTGCCTAGGTTGTAAATTTGAATGGAATGTGCCAGGAAAACCCCCCATAAGTTTATGTCTCATTACTCCTAGTTCGTTGTTTTAATTTTTTCAATTGGGGTAATGGTTAGAATGTTGCTTGTCCAAGGTGTACACACTCTGGTTCATCTACATATTCTATATACCTATTTATGTAGAGATCCTCTTCCCCTGTAAATTATTACAGAGTGTTCCGTAAACCTTCCTTGCTATATGGTCGGTCTTTTTGATATATGTATATAATATGTATTTGTATACATATGGTAACGCTAATCTTCATTTATCCATTCCCCCCACCTTTCCTTTTAGATAAGCATAGGTTTTTTTTTAATAAGTCTGTGATTGACTTTCTCTGTGGAAATATGTTCATTTGTGTCAGTTATTAGATAACGCCTATAAGTGATATCATAGGATATAGGACTTTTGCTTTCCGACTTACCTCATGTTCTGTGATTATCTCCAAGATCATCTATGGTGCCTCAAAGAGCAGTGTTTCATTGTTTTCCATGGCTAGTATTCATTGTGTACATGGACCACTTCTTCTTTATCCTTTCATCTGTTGATGGACATTTTGGTTGCTTCACTGTCTTGGCTATGGTGAATAAGGCTGCAGTGCAGCTTTTGCAGCCCGGGTCTTCTTCATTCTGGTCTTCTCAGGTGAGAGGCCCATTGGTGCGCCTGCTGGATTGAATGGTACCTCAATTTTTCCTTTTCAACGCAGCTCCTTTCTGTTCTCATTATTAGCGTTTAACCCTTTTGCATCTCACCAGCAGCTAGAGGGTACACAGTTCTCTAAAACCTCTTCAGCATTTATTGTTTGTAGACTTTTTGCCAATGGTCAGTCGACTGGTGTGAGTTGAAAACTTTTTGTAGATTAGATTGCATGAGTCTAATACTTCCTGAGGTGGAGCTTTTATCCATTTTCCTTTCTTTAAAAAGAGAGTGAGTAAAACTTACCTCTTCATACTATCTTCTTGAAAATTTGGCCTGTTTTGAATTTTTTGTATCCATTCCCTACCTCAGCACAATTTTGAGGGCAGGTGTCCTTTACAGCCCTGAGTCCTTGTGAATGGTAAGTGACCATTAGCTGTGGGTTAAAAGCTGCTCTTGCGGGAATCGGCCACAAGGCGGCAGCATTTCTCCTTTACCAAATCTGGTTACTAGGGCAACAGAGCCTTACTGGAAGTGGTGTTCTAGGTGGTAAATTAGAATGGAATGTGCGAGGAAAAAGCCCTTTAAGTTTATGTCTCATTACTTCTTGTTGGTATTTTGAATTTAATTTTTATTTCTTATCACAGCAAACTTGATTACAATGTTTTGTTTGTTCTAGGTGTGCAAGATGTGGTTCTTTCACACACATGCATATATCTATTCTTCTTCGGATCCTTTTCCCATGTAGGTAATGACACAATGTTGAGTAGACTTCTCTTGGTATTGCGTAGGTCTTTGGTGATTATATATTTCACATGTGTTTGTATCTCTCTGTTAACCTCAATATGGTAATGTATCCAATCCTCACACCTTTCCATTTGGTGAACCATAAGTTTTTTTAATGAATCTATGATAGTGTTTCTCTGTGGAAATATCTTTGTTTGTATCATTTTTTAGGTAACACCTATATGTGATATGATAGGATATGTGTCTTTCGCTTTCTCACTTACTCCAAGTTGCGTGATTACTTCTAGACTCATCTATGGTGCTGCAAATGGCATTGTTTCATTTTTTCACTAGCTCTTATTCCATCTGTACAGGTAGCAGTACTTCTTGGACCACCCATCTGTCGGTGGACTTTTTGGTTACTTCCATATCTTGGCTATTGTAATACTATGCAATGTAGATTTGCGTGCCTGTGTCCTTCCAATTCTCTCTTCTTCGTTTATAGGTCTAGGCATAGGTCTGCTAGATCATATGGTAGCTCAATGGTTACCTTTTAAAGGCACCTCTATTCTGTTCTCCTTAGTGGCTCTTTCCAGGTTACGTCCCACTTAAAGTGGAGGGTATGTATTTCTTCCTAGCACCTTCAGCATTTATTCTTTGTAGTTTTTGCTGATGGTTATTCTGAGTGGTGTGAGCTGATACCTCTTTGTGGTTGAATTTGCATGTGTCTCATAATGTGTTGAAATTGAGCTTTAAGACATGTCCTTTTAATTTTTCCAGCTGTGATTAGAGCTTATTTCTTCAAAGTGTTTTCTTAAAGTATGTGTCACCATTTGAAATATTTTGGCCATTATCTCCCTCAAGACATTTTGAGGGCAGGTTTCATTTACAGCCCTGAAGTACTTGTTCATATGAAGTGACCATTAGCTCAGGCTTTAAACCTGCTTTTGCAGGTAATGGCCAGAGAGCGGCAGCCTTTCTACGTTCCCCATGCTGGTACTAGGGAAACAGACCTACCGGCCAGTGGTGTTCTTCGGTTATAAATTAGAGTGCAATGTGCCCGGATAAACCCACAAATGTTGATGACTCCTTGCTTTTGTTTGTTTTTAATTTAATTTATATTTATTATTAGAGTAATATCCCATTGTGTACGTGGACCACTTCTTCTTGGTGCATTCCTCGGTTGATGGACATTTTCATTGCTTCCAAGTGCTGGCTATGGTAAATATTGCTGGCGTACAGGTTTGCCAGCCTGTGATTTTTGATTCTCATTTTCTCAGGTGATAGGCCAAGCAGTGGTTGTGATTGATTGACTGGTAGCTCAATGTTTCCCTTTTCAAAGCACCTACGTTGTGTTTTCATTAGTGGCTCTTTACATGCCCCCCCTTACAACCGAGGGTACGCATTTCTCCACACTCCCTTCACCGTTTATTTTTGGCAGCATTTTTCCTAATGGCCATTCTGATTGCTGTGAGCTGATAGGTTTTTGTAATATGGGTATGCATGACATTAAAATTTTTAAATTCATCATATTCCTACGCCTTTTTCTTTTCTCTTAAAAGAAAAAACCGTAAGTATAATAGAGCTCTTGAAATTGACTTCTTCGAAGGTTGCCCTCTTTTGAATTTTTTGGTCGATATTTGACCCCAGAAATTTTTTGGAGGGCAGGTGTCATTTACAGAACTGCAAGTTGGTGAAAATTTAGTGACCTTTTGCAGTGGGTTCAAAGCTGCTGTTGTGGGAAACGTCCACAAGGAGGTAGCTTTTCTCCATTCCCCAATCTGGGTACTAGGGCAGCAGAGCCCTTCTGGAAGTCATTGTCCTAGGTTATAAATTAGAATGGAATTTGCCAGGAGAAATCCCCATAAGTTTATGTCTCATTACTTCTTCTTGGTTTTTAAAATTTTTTTAATCTGGGTAAAGTTTAGAATATTGTTTGTCCTAGGTGTACACCATCTGGTCCATTTGTACATTATGTATGTCTATTAATGTACAGATCCTCTTCCCATGTAAAATATTACAGTGTTCCATCGACCTCCCTTGCTATATGTTCGGTCTTTTTGATACATGTATATAATATGTATTTGTATATGTATAGTAACACTAATCCTCATTTCTCAATTTCCCCCCTCCTTTCCTTTTAGATGAGCATAGTTTGTTTTGTTTTCTAAGCCTGTGAGTGTCTTTCTCTTTGGAAATATGTTCATCTGTGTCAGTTATTAGATAATGCCATAAGTGATTATATAGGCTATAGGTCTTTTGCTTTCCGACCTACTTCATGTTTTGTGATTATCTCCAGGCTCATCTGTGGTGCCTCAAAGAGCAGCGCTTCAGTGTTTTCCATGGCTAATATTCCATTGTGTACATGGACCACTTCTTCTTGGTGCATTCCTCTGTTGATGGACATTTTCCTTGCTTCCAAGTGTTGCCTATGGTAAATATTGCTGGAGGGCAGGATTGCCAGCCTGTGATTTGTGATTTTCATTTTCTCAGGTGATAGACCCAGCAGTGGTTATGATTGATTGACTGGTATGGTAGCTCAACGTTTACCTTTTCAAGGCAACTCAATTGTGCTTTCATTAGTGGCTCTTACCACGTCCCCCTTAGAATCGAGGGTACGCATTTCTCCACAATCACGTCAGCATTTCTTGTTTGCAGCATTTTTGTTGATGGCCATTCTGACTGGTGTGAGCTGATAGGTTTTTGTAATTTGGGTTTACATGTCTGTAAAAATTCCTACAATTCATCATTTTTCCACGCCTTTTTCTTTTCTGTTAAAAGAAAAAAGAACAAAAGTGTGAGTATAATATACCTCTTCAAATTTTCTTTTTGGAAGGTTGCACTCTAGAATTTTTTGGTCGATTTTCGACCTCAGTATTTTTTGGAGGGCAGGTGTCATTTACAGACCTGCAATTGGTGAATATTTAGTGACCTTTTGCAGTGGGTTTAAAGCTGCTGTGGTGGGAAACGGCCACAAGGATGCAGCATTTCTCCATTCCCAAATCTGGGTACTAGGGCAGCAGAGCCGTTCTGGAAGTCGTTTGCCTAGGTTGTAAATTTGAATGGAATGTGCCAGGAAAACCCCCCATAAGTTTATGTCTCATTACTCCTAGTTCGTTGTTTTAATTTTTTCAATTGGGGTAATGGTTAGAATGTTGCTTGTCCAAGGTGTACACACTCTGGTTCATCTACATATTCTATATACCTATTTATGTAGAGATCCTCTTCCCCTGTAAATTATTACAGAGTGTTCCGTAAACCTTCCTTGCTATATGGTCGGTCTTTTTGATATATGTATATAATATGTATTTGTATACATATGGTAACGCTAATCTTCATTTATCCATTCCCCCCACCTTTCCTTTTAGATAAGCATAGGTTTTTTTTTAATAAGTCTGTGATTGACTTTCTCTGTGGAAATATGTTCATTTGTGTCAGTTATTAGATAACGCCTATAAGTGATATCATAGGATATAGGACTTTTGCTTTCCGACTTACCTCATGTTCTGTGATTATCTCCAAGATCATCTATGGTGCCTCAAAGAGCAGTGTTTCATTGTTTTCCATGGATAGTATTCATTGTGTACATGGACCACTTCTTCTTTATCCTTTCATCTGTTGATGGACATTTTGGTTGCTTCACTGTCTTGGCTATGGTGAATAAGGCTGCAGTGCAGCTTTTGCAGCCCGGGTCTTCTTCATTCTGGTCTTCTCAGGTGAGAGGCCCATTGGTGCGTCTGCTGGATTGAATGGTACCTCAATTTTTCCTTTTCAACGCAGCTCCTTTCTGTTCTCATTATTAGCGTTTAACCCTTTTGCATCTCACCAGCAGCTAGAGGGTACACAGTTCTCTAAAACCTCTTCAGCATTTATTGTTTGTAGACTTTTTGCCAATGGTCAGTCGACTGGTGTGAGTTGAAAACTTTTTGTAGATTAGATTGCATGAGTCTAATACTTCCTGAGGTGGAGCTTTTATCCATTTTCCTTTCTTTAAAAAGAGAGTGAGTAAAACTTACCTCTTCATACTATCTTCTTGAAAATTTGGCCTGTTTTGAATTTTTTGTATCCATTCCCTACCTCAGCACAATTTTGAGGGCAGGTGTCCTTTACAGCCCTGAGTCCTTGTGAATGGTAAGTGACCATTAGCTGTGGGTTAAAAGCTGCTCTTGCGGGAATCGGCCACAAGGCGGCAGCATTTCTCCTTTACCAAATCTGGTTACTAGGGCAACAGAGCCTTACTGGAAGTGGTGTTCTAGGTGGTAAATTAGAATGGAATGTGCGAGGAAAAAGCCCTTTAAGTTTATGTCTCATTACTTCTTGTTGGTATTTTGAATTTAATTTTTATTTCTTATCACAGCAAACTTGATTACAATGTTTTGTTTGTTCTAGGTGTGCAAGATGTGGTTCTTTCACACACATGCATATATCTATTCTTCTTCGGATCCTTTTCCCATGTAGGTAATGACACAATGTTGAGTAGACTTCTCTTGGTATTGCGTAGGTCTTTGGTGATTATATATTTCACATGTGTTTGTATCTCTCTGTTAACCTCAATATGGTAATGTATCCAATCCTCACACCTTTCCATTTGGTGAACCATAAGTTTTTTTAATGAATCTATGATAGTGTTTCTCTGTGGAAATATCTTTGTTTGTATCATTTTTTAGGTAACACCTATATGTGATATGATAGGATATGTGTCTTTCGCTTTCTCACTTACTCCAAGTTGCGTGATTACTTCTAGACTCATCTATGGTGCTGCAAATGGCATTGTTTCATTTTTTCACTAGCTCTTATTCCATCTGTACAGGTAGCAGTACTTCTTGGACCACCCATCTGTCGGTGGACTTTTTGGTTACTTCCATATCTTGGCTATTGTAATACTATGCAATGTAGATTTGCGTGCCTGTGTCCTTCCAATTCTCTCTTCTTCGTTTATAGGTCTAGGCATAGGTCTGCTAGATCATATGGTAGCTCAATGGTTACCTTTTAAAGGCACCTCTATTCTGTTCTCCTTAGTGGCTCTTTCCAGGTTACGTCCCACTTAAAGTGGAGGGTATGTATTTCTTCCTAGCACCTTCAGCATTTATTCTTTGTAGTTTTTGCTGATGGTTATTCTGAGTGGTGTGAGCTGATACCTCTTTGTGGTTGAATTTGCATGTGTCTCATAATGTGTTGAAATTGAGCTTTAAGACATGTCCTTTTAATTTTTCCAGCTGTGATTAGAGCTTATTTCTTCAAAGTGTTTTCTTAAAGTATGTGTCACCATTTGAAATATTTTGGCCATTATCTCCCTCAAGACATTTTGAGGGCAGGTTTCATTTACAGCCCTGAAGTACTTGTTCATATGAAGTGACCATTAGCTCAGGCTTTAAACCTGCTTTTGCAGGTAATGGCCAGAGAGCGGCAGCCTTTCTACGTTCCCCATGCTGGTACTAGGGAAACAGACCTACCGGCCAGTGGTGTTCTTCGGTTATAAATTAGAGTGCAATGTGCCCGGATAAACCCACAAATGTTGATGACTCCTTGCTTTTGTTTGTTTTTAATTTAATTTATATTTATTATTAGAGTAATATCCCATTGTGTACGTGGACCACTTCTTCTTGGTGCATTCCTCGGTTGATGGACATTTTCATTGCTTCCAAGTGCTGGCTATGGTAAATATTGCTGGCGTACAGGTTTGCCAGCCTGTGATTTTTGATTCTCATTTTCTCAGGTGATAGGCCAAGCAGTGGTTGTGATTGATTGACTGGTAGCTCAATGTTTCCCTTTTCAAAGCACCTACGTTGTGTTTTCATTAGTGGCTCTTTACATGCCCCCCCTTACAACCGAGGGTACGCATTTCTCCACACTCCCTTCACCGTTTATTTTTGGCAGCATTTTTCCTAATGGCCATTCTGATTGCTGTGAGCTGATAGGTTTTTGTAATATGGGTATGCATGACATTAAAATTTTTAAATTCATCATATTCCTACGCCTTTTTCTTTTCTCTTAAAAGAAAAAACCGTAAGTATAATAGAGCTCTTGAAATTGACTTCTTCGAAGGTTGCCCTCTTTTGAATTTTTTGGTCGATATTTGACCCCAGAAATTTTTTGGAGGGCAGGTGTCATTTACAGAACTGCAAGTTGGTGAAAATTTAGTGACCTTTTGCAGTGGGTTCAAAGCTGCTGTTGTGGGAAACGTCCACAAGGAGGTAGCTTTTCTCCATTCCCCAATCTGGGTACTAGGGCAGCAGAGCCCTTCTGGAAGTCATTGTCCTAGGTTATAAATTAGAATGGAATTTGCCAGGAGAAATCCCCATAAGTTTATGTCTCATTACTTCTTCTTGGTTTTTAAAATTTTTTTAATCTGGGTAAAGTTTAGAATATTGTTTGTCCTAGGTGTACACCATCTGGTCCATTTGTACATTATGTATGTCTATTAATGTACAGATCCTCTTCCCATGTAAAATATTACAGTGTTCCATCGACCTCCCTTGCTATATGTTCGGTCTTTTTGATACATGTATATAATATGTATTTGTATATGTATAGTAACACTAATCCTCATTTCTCAATTTCCCCCCTCCTTTCCTTTTAGATGAGCATAGTTTGTTTTGTTTTCTAAGCCTGTGAGTGTCTTTCTCTTTGGAAATATGTTCATCTGTGTCAGTTATTAGATAATGCCATAAGTGATTATATAGGCTATAGGTCTTTTGCTTTCCGACCTACTTCATGTTTTGTGATTATCTCCAGGCTCATCTGTGGTGCCTCAAAGAGCAGCGCTTCAGTGTTTTCCATGGCTAATATTCCATTGTGTACATGGACCACTTCTTCTTGGTGCATTCCTCTGTTGATGGACATTTTCCTTGCTTCCAAGTGTTGCCTATGGTAAATATTGCTGGAGGGCAGGATTGCCAGCCTGTGATTTGTGATTTTCATTTTCTCAGGTGATAGACCCAGCAGTGGTTATGATTGATTGACTGGTATGGTAGCTCAACGTTTACCTTTTCAAGGCAACTCAATTGTGCTTTCATTAGTGGCTCTTACCACGTCCCCCTTAGAATCGAGGGTACGCATTTCTCCACAATCACGTCAGCATTTCTTGTTTGCAGCATTTTTGTTGATGGCCATTCTGACTGGTGTGAGCTGATAGGTTTTTGTAATTTGGGTTTACATGTCTGTAAAAATTCCTACAATTCATCATTTTTCCACGCCTTTTTCTTTTCTGTTAAAAGAAAAAAGAACAAAAGTGTGAGTATAATATACCTCTTCAAATTTTCTTTTTGGAAGGTTGCACTCTAGAATTTTTTGGTCGATTTTCGACCTCAGTATTTTTTGGAGGGCAGGTGTCATTTACAGACCTGCAATTGGTGAATATTTAGTGACCTTTTGCAGTGGGTTTAAAGCTGCTGTGGTGGGAAACGGCCACAAGGATGCAGCATTTCTCCATTCCCAAATCTGGGTACTAGGGCAGCAGAGCCGTTCTGGAAGTCGTTTGCCTAGGTTGTAAATTTGAATGGAATGTGCCAGGAAAACCCCCCATAAGTTTATGTCTCATTACTCCTAGTTCGTTGTTTTAATTTTTTCAATTGGGGTAATGGTTAGAATGTTGCTTGTCCAAGGTGTACACACTCTGGTTCATCTACATATTCTATATACCTATTTATGTAGAGATCCTCTTCCCCTGTAAATTATTACAGAGTGTTCCGTAAACCTTCCTTGCTATATGGTCGGTCTTTTTGATATATGTATATAATATGTATTTGTATACATATGGTAACGCTAATCTTCATTTATCCATTCCCCCCACCTTTCCTTTTAGATAAGCATAGGTTTTTTTTTAATAAGTCTGTGATTGACTTTCTCTGTGGAAATATGTTCATTTGTGTCAGTTATTAGATAACGCCTATAAGTGATATCATAGGATATAGGACTTTTGCTTTCCGACTTACCTCATGTTCTGTGATTATCTCCAAGATCATCTATGGTGCCTCAAAGAGCAGTGTTTCATTGTTTTCCATGGCTAGTATTCATTGTGTACATGGACCACTTCTTCTTTATCCTTTCATCTGTTGATGGACATTTTGGTTGCTTCACTGTCTTGGCTATGGTGAATAAGGCTGCAGTGCAGCTTTTGCAGCCCGGGTCTTCTTCATTCTGGTCTTCTCAGGTGAGAGGCCCATTGGTGCGTCTGCTGGATTGAATGGTACCTCAATTTTTCCTTTTCAACGCAGCTCCTTTCTGTTCTCATTATTAGCGTTTAACCCTTTTGCATCTCACCAGCAGCTAGAGGGTACACAGTTCTCTAAAACCTCTTCAGCATTTATTGTTTGTAGACTTTTTGCCAATGGTCAGTCGACTGGTGTGAGTTGAAAACTTTTTGTAGATTAGATTGCATGAGTCTAATACTTCCTGAGGTGGAGCTTTTATCCATTTTCCTTTCTTTAAAAAGAGAGTGAGTAAAACTTACCTCTTCATACTATCTTCTTGAAAATTTGGCCTGTTTTGAATTTTTTGTATCCATTCCCTACCTCAGCACAATTTTGAGGGCAGGTGTCCTTTACAGCCCTGAGTCCTTGTGAATGGTAAGTGACCATTAGCTGTGGGTTAAAAGCTGCTCTTGCGGGAATCGGCCACAAGGCGGCAGCATTTCTCCTTTACCAAATCTGGTTACTAGGGCAACAGAGCCTTACTGGAAGTGGTGTTCTAGGTGGTAAATTAGAATGGAATGTGCGAGGAAAAAGCCCTTTAAGTTTATGTCTCATTACTTCTTGTTGGTATTTTGAATTTAATTTTTATTTCTTATCACAGCAAACTTGATTACAATGTTTTGTTTGTTCTAGGTGTGCAAGATGTGGTTCTTTCACACACATGCATATATCTATTCTTCTTCGGATCCTTTTCCCATGTAGGTAATGACACAATGTTGAGTAGACTTCTCTTGGTATTGCGTAGGTCTTTGGTGATTATATATTTCACATGTGTTTGTATCTCTCTGTTAACCTCAATATGGTAATGTATCCAATCCTCACACCTTTCCATTTGGTGAACCATAAGTTTTTTTAATGAATCTATGATAGTGTTTCTCTGTGGAAATATCTTTGTTTGTATCATTTTTTAGGTAACACCTATATGTGATATGATAGGATATGTGTCTTTCGCTTTCTCACTTACTCCAAGTTGCGTGATTACTTCTAGACTCATCTATGGTGCTGCAAATGGCATTGTTTCATTTTTTCACTAGCTCTTATTCCATCTGTACAGGTAGCAGTACTTCTTTGACCACCCATCTGTCGGTGGACTTTTTGGTTACTTCCATATCTTGGCTATTGTAATACTATGCAATGTAGATTTGCGTGCCTGTGTCCTTCCAATTCTCTCTTCTTCGTTTATAGGTCTAGGCATAGGTCTGCTAGATCATATGGTAGCTCAATGGTTACCTTTTAAAGGCACCTCTATTCTGTTCTCCTTAGTGGCTCTTTCCAGGTTACGTCCCACTTAAAGTGGAGGGTATGTATTTCTTCCTAGCACCTTCAGCATTTATTCTTTGTAGTTTTTGCTGATGGTTATTCTGAGTGGTGTGAGCTGATACCTCTTTGTGGTTGAATTTGCATGTGTCTCATAATGTGTTGAAATTGAGCTTTAAGACATGTCCTTTTAATTTTTCCAGCTGTGATTAGAGCTTATTTCTTCAAAGTGTTTTCTTAAAGTATGTGTCACCATTTGAAATATTTTGGCCATTATCTCCCTCAAGACATTTTGAGGGCAGGTTTCATTTACAGCCCTGAAGTACTTGTTCATATGAAGTGACCATTAGCTCAGGCTTTAAACCTGCTTTTGCAGGTAATGGCCAGAGAGCGGCAGCCTTTCTACGTTCCCCATGCTGGTACTAGGGAAACAGACCTACCGGCCAGTGGTGTTCTTCGGTTATAAATTAGAGTGCAATGTGCCCGGATAAACCCACAAATGTTGATGACTCCTTGCTTTTGTTTGTTTTTAATTTAATTTATATTTATTATTAGAGTAATATCCCATTGTGTACGTGGACCACTTCTTCTTGGTGCATTCCTCGGTTGATGGACATTTTCATTGCTTCCAAGTGCTGGCTATGGTAAATATTGCTGGCGTACAGGTTTGCCAGCCTGTGATTTTTGATTCTCATTTTCTCAGGTGATAGGCCAAGCAGTGGTTGTGATTGATTGACTGGTAGCTCAATGTTTCCCTTTTCAAAGCACCTACGTTGTGTTTTCATTAGTGGCTCTTTACATGCCCCCCCTTACAACCGAGGGTACGCATTTCTCCACACTCCCTTCACCGTTTATTTTTGGCAGCATTTTTCCTAATGGCCATTCTGATTGCTGTGAGCTGATAGGTTTTTGTAATATGGGTATGCATGACATTAAAATTTTTAAATTCATCATATTCCTACGCCTTTTTCTTTTCTCTTAAAAGAAAAAACCGTAAGTATAATAGAGCTCTTGAAATTGACTTCTTCGAAGGTTGCCCTCTTTTGAATTTTTTGGTCGATATTTGACCCCAGAAATTTTTTGGAGGGCAGGTGTCATTTACAGAACTGCAAGTTGGTGAAAATTTAGTGACCTTTTGCAGTGGGTTCAAAGCTGCTGTTGTGGGAAACGTCCACAAGGAGGTAGCTTTTCTCCATTCCCCAATCTGGGTACTAGGGCAGCAGAGCCCTTCTGGAAGTCATTGTCCTAGGTTATAAATTAGAATGGAATTTGCCAGGAGAAATCCCCATAAGTTTATGTCTCATTACTTCTTCTTGGTTTTTAAAATTTTTTTAATCTGGGTAAAGTTTAGAATATTGTTTGTCCTAGGTGTACACCATCTGGTCCATTTGTACATTATGTATGTCTATTAATGTACAGATCCTCTTCCCATGTAAAATATTACAGTGTTCCATCGACCTCCCTTGCTATATGTTCGGTCTTTTTGATACATGTATATAATATGTATTTGTATATGTATAGTAACACTAATCCTCATTTCTCAATTTCCCCCCTCCTTTCCTTTTAGATGAGCATAGTTTGTTTTGTTTTCTAAGCCTGTGAGTGTCTTTCTCTTTGGAAATATGTTCATCTGTGTCAGTTATTAGATAATGCCATAAGTGATTATATAGGCTATAGGTCTTTTGCTTTCCGACCTACTTCATGTTTTGTGATTATCTCCAGGCTCATCTGTGGTGCCTCAAAGAGCAGCGCTTCAGTGTTTTCCATGGCTAATATTCCATTGTGTACATGGACCACTTCTTCTTGGTGCATTCCTCTGTTGATGGACATTTTCCTTGCTTCCAAGTGTTGCCTATGGTAAATATTGCTGGAGGGCAGGATTGCCAGCCTGTGATTTGTGATTTTCATTTTCTCAGGTGATAGACCCAGCAGTGGTTATGATTGATTGACTGGTATGGTAGCTCAACGTTTACCTTTTCAAGGCAACTCAATTGTGCTTTCATTAGTGGCTCTTACCACGTCCCCCTTAGAATCGAGGGTACGCATTTCTCCACAATCACGTCAGCATTTCTTGTTTGCAGCATTTTTGTTGATGGCCATTCTGACTGGTGTGAGCTGATAGGTGTTTGTAATTTGGGTTTACATGTCTGTAAAAATTCCTACAATTCATCATTTTTCCACGCCTTTTTCTTTTCTGTTAAAAGAAAAAAGAAAAAAAGTGTGAGTATAATATACCTCTTCAAATTTTCTTTTTGGAAGGTTGCACTCTAGAATTTTTTGGTCGATTTTCGACCTCAGTATTTTTTGGAGGGCAGGTGTCATTTACAGACCTGCAATTGGTGAATATTTAGTGACCTTTTGCAGTGGGTTTAAAGCTGCTGTGGTGGGAAACGGCCACAAGGATGCAGCATTTCTCCATTCCCAAATCTGGGTACTAGGGCAGCAGAGCCGTTCTGGAAGTCGTTTGCCTAGGTTGTAAATTTGAATGGAATGTGCCAGGAAAACCCCCCATAAGTTTATGTCTCATTACTCCTAGTTCGTTGTTTTAATTTTTTCAATTGGGGTAATGGTTAGAATGTTGCTTGTCCAAGGTGTACACACTCTGGTTCATCTACATATTCTATATACCTATTTATGTAGAGATCCTCTTCCCCTGTAAATTATTACAGAGTGTTCCGTAAACCTTCCTTGCTATATGGTCGGTCTTTTTGATATATGTATATAATATGTATTTGTATACATATGGTAACGCTAATCTTCATTTATCCATTCCCCCCACCTTTCCTTTTAGATAAGCATAGGTTTTTTTTTAATAAGTCTGTGATTGACTTTCTCTGTGGAAATATGTTCATTTGTGTCAGTTATTAGATAACGCCTATAAGTGATATCATAGGATATAGGACTTTTGCTTTCCGACTTACCTCATGTTCTGTGATTATCTCCAAGATCATCTATGGTGCCTCAAAGAGCAGTGTTTCATTGTTTTCCATGGCTAGTATTCATTGTGTACATGGACCACTTCTTCTTTATCCTTTCATCTGTTGATGGACATTTTGGTTGCTTCACTGTCTTGGCTATGGTGAATAAGGCTGCAGTGCAGCTTTTGCAGCCCGGGTCTTCTTCATTCTGGTCTTCTCAGGTGAGAGGCCCATTGGTGCGTCTGCTGGATTGAATGGTACCTCAATTTTTCCTTTTCAACGCAGCTCCTTTCTGTTCTCATTATTAGCGTTTAACCCTTTTGCATCTCACCAGCAGCTAGAGGGTACACAGTTCTCTAAAACCTCTTCAGCATTTATTGTTTGTAGACTTTTTGCCAATGGTCAGTCGACTGGTGTGAGTTGAAAACTTTTTGTAGATTAGATTGCATGAGTCTAATACTTCCTGAGGTGGAGCTTTTATCCATTTTCCTTTCTTTAAAAAGAGAGTGAGTAAAACTTACCTCTTCATACTATCTTCTTGAAAATTTGGCCTGTTTTGAATTTTTTGTATCCATTCCCTACCTCAGCACAATTTTGAGGGCAGGTGTCCTTTACAGCCCTGAGTCCTTGTGAATGGTAAGTGACCATTAGCTGTGGGTTAAAAGCTGCTCTTGCGGGAATCGGCCACAAGGCGGCAGCATTTCTCCTTTACCAAATCTGGTTACTAGGGCAACAGAGCCTTACTGGAAGTGGTGTTCTAGGTGGTAAATTAGAATGGAATGTGCGAGGAAAAAGCCCTTTAAGTTTATGTCTCATTACTTCTTGTTGGTATTTTGAATTTAATTTTTATTTCTTATCACAGCAAACTTGATTACAATGTTTTGTTTGTTCTAGGTGTGCAAGATGTGGTTCTTTCACACACATGCATATATCTATTCTTCTTCGGATCCTTTTCCCATGTAGGTAATGACACAATGTTGAGTAGACTTCTCTTGGTATTGCGTAGGTCTTTGGTGATTATATATTTCACATGTGTTTGTATCTCTCTGTTAACCTCAATATGGTAATGTATCCAATCCTCACACCTTTCCATTTGGTGAACCATAAGTTTTTTTAATGAATCTATGATAGTGTTTCTCTGTGGAAATATCTTTGTTTGTATCATTTTTTAGGTAACACCTATATGTGATATGATAGGATATGTGTCTTTCGCTTTCTCACTTACTCCAAGTTGCGTGATTACTTCTAGACTCATCTATGGTGCTGCAAATGGCATTGTTTCATTTTTTCACTAGCTCCTATTCCATCTGTACAGGTAGCAGTTCTTCTTTGTCCACCCATCTGTCGGTGGACTTTTTGGTTACTTCCATATCTTGGCTATTGTAATACTATGCAATGTAGATTTGCGTGCCTGTGTCCTTCCAATTCTCTCTTCTTAGTTTATAGGCCCAGGAATAGGTCTGCTGGATCATATGGTAGCTCAATGGTTACCTTTTAAAGGCACCTCTATTCTGTTCTCCTTAGTGGCTCTTTCCAGGTTACGTCCCACTTAAAGTAGAGGGTATGCATTTCTTCCCGGCACCTTCAGCATTTATTCTTTGTAGTTTTTGCTGATGGTTATTCTGAGTGGTGTGAGCTGATACCTCTTTGTGGTTGAATTTGCATGTGTCTCATAATGTGTTGAAATTGAGCTTTAAGACATGTCCTTTTTATTTTTCCAGCTGTGATTAGAGCTTATTTCTTCAAAGTGTTTTCTTAAAGTATGTGTCACCATTTGAAATATTTTGGCCATTATCTCCCTCAAGACATTTTGAGGGCAGATTTCATTTACAGACCTGCAGTACTTGTTCATATGAAGTGACCATTAGCTCAGGCTTTAAACCTGCTTTTGCAGGTAATGGCCAGAGAGCGGCAGCCTTTCTACGTTCCCCATGCTGGTACTAGGGAAACAGACCTACCGGCCAGTGGTGTTCTTCGGTTATAAATTAGAGTGCAATGTGCCCGGATAAACCCACAAATGTTGATGTCTCCTTGCTTTTGTTTGTTTTTAATTTAATTTATATTTATTATTAGAGTAATATTCCATTGTGTACGTGGACCACTTCTTCTTGGTGCATTCCTCGGTTGATGGACATTTTCATTGCTTCCAAGTGCTGGCTATGGTAAATATTGCTGGCGTACAGGTTTGCCAGCCTGTGATTTTTGATTCTCATTTTCTCAGGTGATAGGCCAAGCAGTGGTTGTGATTGATTGACTGGTAGCTCAATGTTTCCCTTTTCAAAGCACCTACATTGTGTTTGCATTAGTGGCTCTTTACATGTCCCCCCTTACAAACGAGGGTACGCATTTCTCCACACACCCTTCACCATTTATATTTTGCAGCATTTTTCCTAAAGGCCATTCTGATTGCTGTGAGCTGATAGGTTTTTGTAATATGGGTATGCATGACATTAAAATTTTTAAAATTCATCATATTCCTATGCCTTTTTCTTTTCTCTTAAAAGAAAAAACCGTAAGTACAATAGAGCTCTTGAAATTGACTTCTTCGAAGGTTGCCCTCTTTTGAATTTTTTGGTCGATTTTTGACCCCAGAAATTTTTTGGAGGGCAGGTGTCATTTACAGAACTGCAAGTTGGTGAAAATTTAGTGACCTTTTGCAGTGGGTTCAAAGCTGCTGTTGTGGGAAACGTCCACAAGGAGGTAGCTTTTCTCCATTCCCCAATCTGGGTACTAGGGCAGCAGAGCCCTTCTGGAAGTCATTGTCCTAGGTTATAAATTAGAATGGAATTTGCCAGGAGAAATCCCCATAAGTTTATGTCTCATTACTTCTTCTTGGTTTTTAAAATTTTTTTAATCTGGGTAAAGTTTAGAATATTGTTTGTCCTAGGTGTACACCATCTGGTCCATTTGTACATTATGTATGTCTATTAATGTACAGATCCTCTTCCCATGTAAAATATTACAGTGTTCCATCGACCTCCCTTGCTATATGTTCGGTCTTTTTGATACATGTATATAATATGTATTTGTATATGTATAGTAACACTAATCCTCATTTCTCAATTTCCCCCCTCCTTTCCTTTTAGATGAGCATAGTTTGTTTTGTTTTCTAAGCCTGTGAGTGTCTTTCTCTTTGGAAATATGTTCATCTGTGTCAGTTATTAGATAATGCCATAAGTGATTATATAGGCTATAGGTCTTTTGCTTTCCGACCTACTTCATGTTTTGTGATTATCTCCAGGCTCATCTGTGGTGCCTCAAAGAGCAGCGCTTCAGTGTTTTCCATGGCTAATATTCCATTGTGTACATGGACCACTTCTTCTTGGTGCATTCCTCTGTTGATGGACATTTTCCTTGCTTCCAAGTGTTGCCTATGGTAAATATTGCTGGAGGGCAGGATTGCCAGCCTGTGATTTGTGATTTTCATTTTCTCAGGTGATAGACCCAGCAGTGGTTATGATTGATTGACTGGTATGGTAGCTCAACGTTTACCTTTTCAAGGCAACTCAATTGTGCTTTCATTAGTGGCTCTTACCACGTCCCCCTTAGAATCGAGGGTACGCATTTCTCCACAATCACGTCAGCATTTCTTGTTTGCAGCATTTTTGTTGATGGCCATTCTGACTGGTGTGAGCTGATAGGTTTTTGTAATTTGGGTTTACATGTCTGTAAAAATTCCTACAATTCATCATTTTTCCACGCCTTTTTCTTTTCTGTTAAAAGAAAAAAGAACAAAAGTGTGAGTATAATATACCTCTTCAAATTTTCTTTTTGGAAGGTTGCACTCTAGAATTTTTTGGTCGATTTTCGACCTCAGTATTTTTTGGAGGGCAGGTGTCATTTACAGACCTGCAATTGGTGAATATTTAGTGACCTTTTGCAGTGGGTTTAAAGCTGCTGTGGTGGGAAACGGCCACAAGGATGCAGCATTTCTCCATTCCCAAATCTGGGTACTAGGGCAGCAGAGCCGTTCTGGAAGTCGTTTGCCTAGGTTGTAAATTTGAATGGAATGTGCCAGGAAAACCCCCCATAAGTTTATGTCTCATTACTCCTAGTTCGTTGTTTTAATTTTTTCAATTGGGGTAATGGTTAGAATGTTGCTTGTCCAAGGTGTACACACTCTGGTTCATCTACATATTCTATATACCTATTTATGTAGAGATCCTCTTCCCCTGTAAATTATTACAGAGTGTTCCGTAAACCTTCCTTGCTATATGGTCGGTCTTTTTGATATATGTATATAATATGTATTTGTATACATATGGTAACGCTAATCTTCATTTATCCATTCCCCCCACCTTTCCTTTTAGATAAGCATAGGTTTTTTTTTAATAAGTCTGTGATTGACTTTCTCTGTGGAAATATGTTCATTTGTGTCAGTTATTAGATAACGCCTATAAGTGATATCATAGGATATAGGACTTTTGCTTTCCGACTTACCTCATGTTCTGTGATTATCTCCAAGATCATCTATGGTGCCTCAAAGAGCAGTGTTTCATTGTTTTCCATGGCTAGTATTCATTGTGTACATGGACCACTTCTTCTTTATCCTTTCATCTGTTGATGGACATTTTGGTTGCTTCACTGTCTTGGCTATGGTGAATAAGGCTGCAGTGCAGCTTTTGCAGCCCGGGTCTTCTTCATTCTGGTCTTCTCAGGTGAGAGGCCCATTGGTGCGTCTGCTGGATTGAATGGTACCTCAATTTTTCCTTTTCAACGCAGCTCCTTTCTGTTCTCATTATTAGCGTTTAACCCTTTTGCATCTCACCAGCAGCTAGAGGGTACACAGTTCTCTAAAACCTCTTCAGCATTTATTGTTTGTAGACTTTTTGCCAATGGTCAGTCGACTGGTGTGAGTTGAAAACTTTTTGTAGATTAGATTGCATGAGTCTAATACTTCCTGAGGTGGAGCTTTTATCCATTTTCCTTTCTTTAAAAAGAGAGTGAGTAAAACTTACCTCTTCATACTATCTTCTTGAAAATTTGGCCTGTTTTGAATTTTTTGTATCCATTCCCTACCTCAGCACAATTTTGAGGGCAGGTGTCCTTTACAGCCCTGAGTCCTTGTGAATGGTAAGTGACCATTAGCTGTGGGTTAAAAGCTGCTCTTGCGGGAATCGGCCACAAGGCGGCAGCATTTCTCCTTTACCAAATCTGGTTACTAGGGCAACAGAGCCTTACTGGAAGTGGTGTTCTAGGTTGTAAATTAGAATGGAATGTGCGAGGAAAAAGCCCTTTAAGTTTATGTCTCATTACTTCTTGTTGGTATTTTGAATTTAATTTTTATTTCTTATCACAGCAAACTTGATTACAATGTTTTGTTTGTTCTAGGTGTGCAAGATGTGGTTCTTTCACACACATGCATATATCTATTCTTCTTCGGATCCTTTTCCCATGTAGGTAATGACACAATGTTGAGTAGACTTCTCTTGGTATTGCGTAGGTCTTTGGTGATTATATATTTCACATGTGTTTGTATCTCTCTGTTAACCTCAATATGGTAATGTATCCAATCCTCACACCTTTCCATTTGGTGAACCATAAGTTTTTTTAATGAATCTATGATAGTGTTTCTCTGTGGAAATATCTTTGTTTGTATCATTTTTTAGGTAACACCTATATGTGATATGATAGGATATGTGTCTTTCGCTTTCTCACTTACTCCAAGTTGCGTGATTACTTCTAGACTCATCTATGGTGCTGCAAATGGCATTGTTTCATTTTTTCACTAGCTCCTATTCCATCTGTACAGGTAGCAGTTCTTCTTTGTCCACCCATCTGTCGGTGGACTTTTTGGTTACTTCCATATCTTGGCTATTGTAATACTATGCAATGTAGATTTGCGTGCCTGTGTCCTTCCAATTCTCTCTTCTTAGTTTATAGGCCCAGGAATAGGTCTGCTGGATCATATGGTAGCTCAATGGTTACCTTTTAAAGGCACCTCTATTCTGTTCTCCTTAGTGGCTCTTTCCAGGTTACGTCCCACTTAAAGTAGAGGGTATGCATTTCTTCCCGGCACCTTCAGCATTTATTCTTTGTAGTTTTTGCTGATGGTTATTCTGAGTGGTGTGAGCTGATACCTCTTTGTGGTTGAATTTGCATGTGTCTCATAATGTGTTGAAATTGAGCTTTAAGACATGTCCTTTTAATTTTTCCAGCTGTGATTAGAGCTTATTTCTTCAAAGTGTTTTCTTAAAGTATGTGTCACCATTTGAAATATTTTGGCCATTATCTCCCTCAAGACATTTTGAGGGCAGATTTCATTTACAGCCCTGCAGTACTTGTTCATATGAAGTGACCATTAGCTCAGGCTTTAAACCTGCTTTTGCAGGTAATGGCCAGAGAGCGGCAGCCTTTCTACGTTCCCCATGCTGGTACTAGGGAAACAGACCTACCGGCCAGTGGTGTTCTTCGGTTATAAATTAGACTGCAATGTGCCCGGATAAACCCACAAATGTTGATGACTCCTTGCTTTTGTTTGTTTTTAATTTAATTTATATTTATTATTAGAGTAATATTCCATTGTGTACGTGGACCACTTCTTCTTGGTGCATTCCTCGGTTGATGGACATTTTCATTGCTTCCAAGTGCTGGCTATGGTAAATATTGCTGGCGTACAGGTTTGCCAGCCTGTGATTTTTGATTCTCATTTTCTCAGGTGATAGGCCAAGCAGTGGTTGTGATTGATTGACTGGTAGCTCAATGTTTCCCTTTTCAAAGCACCTACATTGTGTTTGCATTAGTGGCTCTTTACATGTCCCCCCTTACAAACGAGGGTACGCATTTCTCCACACTCCCTTCACCGTTTATATTTTGCAGCATTTTTCCTAAAGGCCATTCTGATTGCTGTGAGCTGATAGGTTTTTGTAATATGGGTATGCATGACATTAAAATTTTTAAAATTCATCATATTCCTACGCCTTTTTCTTTTCTCTTAAAAGAAAAAACCGTAAGTACAATAGAGCTCTTGAAATTGACTTCTTCGAAGGTTGCCCTCTTTTGAATTTTTTGGTCGATTTTTGACCCCAGAAATTTTTTGGAGGGCAGGTGTCATTGACAGAACTGCAAGTTGGTGAAAATTTAGTGACCTTTTGCAGTGGGTTCAAAGCTGCTGTTGTGGGAAACGTCCACAAGGAGGTAGCTTTTCTCCATTCCCCAATCTGGGTACTAGGGCAGCAGAGCCTTTCTGGAAGTCATTGTCCTAGGTTATAAATTAGAATGGAATTTGCCAGGAGAAATCCCCATAAGTTTATGTCTCATTACTTCTTCTTGGTTTTTAAAATTTTTTTAATCTGGGTAAAGTTTAGAATATTGTTTGTCCTAGGTGTACACCATCTGGTCCATTTGTACATTATGTATGTCTATTAATGTACAGATCCTCTTCCCATGTAAAATATTACAGTGTTCCATCGACCTCCCTTGCTATATGTTCGGTCTTTTTGATACATGTATATAATATGTATTTGTATATGTATAGTAACACTAATCCTCATTTCTCAATTTCCCCCCTCCTTTCCTCTTAGATGAGCATAGTTTGTTTTGTTTTCTAAGCCTGTGAGTGTCTTTCTCTTTGGAAATATGTTCATCTGTGTCAGTTATTAGATAATGCCATAAGTGATTATATAGGCTATAGGTCTTTTGCTTTCCGACCTACTTCATGTTTTGTGATTATCTCCAGGCTCATCTGTGGTGCCTCAAAGAGCAGCGCTTCAGTGTTTTCCATGGCTAATATTCCATTGTGTACATGGACCACTTCTTCTTGGTGCATTCCTCTGTTGATGGACATTTTCCTTGCTTCCAAGTGTTGCCTATGGTAAATATTGCTGGAGGGCAGGATTGCCAGCCTGTGATTTGTGATTTTCATTTTCTCAGGTGATAGACCCAGCAGTGGTTATGATTGATTGAATGGTATGGTAGCTCAACGTTTACCTTTTCAAGGCACCTCAATTGTGCTTTCATTAGTGGCTCTTACCACGTCCCCCTTAGAATCGAGGGTACGCACTTCTCCACAATCAGGTCAGCATTTCTTGTTTGCAGCATTTTTGTTGATGGCCATTCTGACTGGTGTGAGCTGATAGGTGTTTGTAATTTGGGTTTACATGTCTGTAAAAATTCCTACAATTCATCATTTTTCCACGCCTTTTTCTTTTCTGTTAAAAGAAAAAAGAACAAAAGTGTGAGTATAATATACCTCTTCAAATTTTCTTTTTGGAAGGTTGCACTCTAGAATTTTTTGGTCGATTTTCGACCTCAGTATTTTTTGGAGGGCAGGTGTCATTTACAGACCTGCAATTGGTGAATATTTAGTGACCTTTTGCAGTGGGTTTAAAGCTGCTGTGGTGGGAAACGGCCACAAGGATGCAGCATTTCTCCATTCCCAAATCTGGGTACTAGGGCAGCAGAGCCGTTCTGGAAGTCGTTTGCCTAGGTTGTAAATTTGAATGGAATGTGCCAGGAAAACCCCCCATAAGTTTATGTCTCATTACTCCTAGTTCGTTGTTTTAATTTTTTCAATTGGGGTAATGGTTAGAATGTTGCTTGTCCAAGGTGTACACACTCTGGTTCATCTACATATTCTATATACCTATTTATGTAGAGATCCTCTTCCCCTGTAAATTATTACAGAGTGTTCCGTAAACCTTCCTTGCTATATGGTCGGTCTTTTTGATATATGTATATAATATGTATTTGTATACATATGGTAACGCTAATCTTCATTTATCCATTCCCCCCACCTTTCCTTTTAGATAAGCATAGGTTTTTTTTTAATAAGTCTGTGATTGACTTTCTCTGTGGAAATATGTTCATTTGTGTCAGTTATTAGATAACGCCTATAAGTGATATCATAGGATATAGGACTTTTGCTTTCCGACTTACCTCATGTTCTGTGATTATCTCCAAGATCATCTATGGTGCCTCAAAGAGCAGTGTTTCATTGTTTTCCATGGCTAGTATTCATTGTGTACATGGACCACTTCTTCTTTATCCTTTCATCTGTTGATGGACATTTTGGTTGCTTCACTGTCTTGGCTATGGTGAATAAGGCTGCAGTGCAGCTTTTGCAGCCCGGGTCTTCTTCATTCTGGTCTTCTCAGGTGAGAGGCCCATTGGTGCGTCTGCTGGATTGAATGGTACCTCAATTTTTCCTTTTCAACGCAGCTCCTTTCTGTTCTCATTATTAGCGTTTAACCCTTTTGCATCTCACCAGCAGCTAGAGGGTACACAGTTCTCTAAAACCTCTTCAGCATTTATTGTTTGTAGACTTTTTGCCAATGGTCAGTCGACTGGTGTGAGTTGAAAACTTTTTGTAGATTAGATTGCATGAGTCTAATACTTCCTGAGGTGGAGCTTTTATCCATTTTCCTTTCTTTAAAAAGAGAGTGAGTAAAACTTACCTCTTCATACTATCTTCTTGAAAATTTGGCCTGTTTTGAATTTTTTGTATCCATTCCCTACCTCAGCACAATTTTGAGGGCAGGTGTCCTTTACAGCCCTGAGTCCTTGTGAATGGTAAGTGACCATTAGCTGTGGGTTAAAAGCTGCTCTTGCGGGAATCGGCCACAAGGCGGCAGCATTTCTCCTTTACCAAATCTGGTTACTAGGGCAACAGAGCCTTACTGGAAGTGGTGTTCTAGGTTGTAAATTAGAATGGAATGTGCGAGGAAAAAGCCCTTTAAGTTTATGTCTCATTACTTCTTGTTGGTATTTTGAATTTAATTTTTATTTCTTATCACAGCAAACTTGATTACAATGTTTTGTTTGTTCTAGGTGTGCAAGATGTGGTTCTTTCACACACATGCATATATCTATTCTTCTTCGGATCCTTTTCCCATGTAGGTAATGACACAATGTTGAGTAGACTTCTCTTGGTATTGCGTAGGTCTTTGGTGATTATATATTTCACATGTGTTTGTATCTCTCTGTTAACCTCAATATGGTAATGTATCCAATCCTCACACCTTTCCATTTGGTGAACCATAAGTTTTTTTAATGAATCTATGATAGTGTTTCTCTGTGGAAATATCTTTGTTTGTATCATTTTTTAGGTAACACCTATATGTGATATGATAGGATATGTGTCTTTCGCTTTCTCACTTACTCCAAGTTGCGTGATTACTTCTAGACTCATCTATGGTGCTGCAAATGGCATTGTTTCATTTTTTCACTAGCTCGTATTCCATCTGTACAGGTAGCAGTTCTTCTTTGTCCACCCATCTGTCGGTGGACTTTTTGGTTACTTCCATATCTTGGCTATTGTAATACTATGCAATGTAGATTTGCGTGCCTGTGTCCTTCCAATTCTCTCTTCTTAGTTTATAGGCCCAGGAATAGGTCTGCTGGATCATATGGTAGCTCAATGGTTACCTTTTAAAGGCACCTCTATTCTGTTCTCCTTAGTGGCTCTTTCCAGGTTACGTCCCACTTAAAGTAGAGGGTATGCATTTCTTCCCGGCACCTTCAGCATTTATTCTTTGTAGTTTTTGCTGATGGTTATTCTGAGTGGTGTGAGCTGATACCTCTTTGTGGTTGAATTTGCATGTGTCTCATAATGTGTTGAAATTGAGCTTTAAGACATGTCCTTTTAATTTTTCCAGCTGTGATTAGAGCTTATTTCTTCAAAGTGTTTTCTTAAAGTATGTGTCACCATTTGAAATATTTTGGCCATTATCTCCCTCAAGACATTTTGAGGGCAGATTTCATTTACAGCCCTGCAGTACTTGTTCATATGAAGTGACCATTAGCTCAGGCTTTAAACCTGCTTTTGCAGGTAATGGCCAGAGAGCGGCAGCCTTTCTACGTTCCCCATGCTGGTACTAGGGAAACAGACCTACCGGCCAGTGGTGTTCTTCGGTTATAAATTAGACTGCAATGTGCCCGGATAAACCCACAAATGTTGATGACTCCTTGCTTTTGTTTGTTTTTAATTTAATTTATATTTATTATTAGAGTAATATTCCATTGTGTACGTGGACCACTTCTTCTTGGTGCATTCCTCGGTTGATGGACATTTTCATTGCTTCCAAGTGCTGGCTATGGTAAATATTGCTGGCGTACAGGTTTGCCAGCCTGTGATTTTTGATTCTCATTTTCTCAGGTGATAGGCCAAGCAGTGGTTGTGATTGATTGACTGGTAGCTCAATGTTTCCCTTTTCAAAGCACCTACATTGTGTTTGCATTAGTGGCTCTTTACATGTCCCCCCTTACAAACGAGGGTACGCATTTCTCCACACTCCCTTCACCGTTTATATTTTGCAGCATTTTTCCTAAAGGCCATTCTGATTGCTGTGAGCTGATAGGTTTTTGTAATATGGGTATGCATGACATTAAAATTTTTAAAATTCATCATATTCCTACGCCTTTTTCTTTTCTCTTAAAAGAAAAAACCGTAAGTACAATAGAGCTCTTGAAATTGACTTCTTCGAAGGTTGCCCTCTTTTGAATTTTTTGGTCAATTTTTGACCCCAGAAATTTTTTGGAGGGCAGGTGTCATTGACAGAACTGCAAGTTGGTGAAAATTTAGTGACCTTTTGCAGTGGGTTCAAAGCTGCTGTTGTGGGAAACGTCCACAAGGAGGTAGCTTTTCTCCATTCCCCAATCTGGGTACTAGGGCAGCAGAGCCTTTCTGGAAGTCATTGTCCTAGGTTATAAATTAGAATGGAATTTGCCAGGAGAAATCCCCATAAGTTTATGTCTCATTACTTCTTCTTGGTTTTTAAAATTTTTTTAATCTGGGTAAAGTTTAGAATATTGTTTGTCCTAGGTGTACACCATCTGGTCCATTTGTACATTATGTATGTCTATTAATGTACAGATCCTCTTCCCATGTAAAATATTACAGTGTTCCATCGACCTCCCTTGCTATATGTTCGGTCTTTTTGATACATGTATATAATATGTATTTGTATATGTATAGTAACACTAATCCTCATTTCTCAATTTCCCCCCTCCTTTCCTCTTAGATGAGCATAGTTTGTTTTGTTTTCTAAGCCTGTGAGTGTCTTTCTCTTTGGAAATATGTTCATCTGTGTCAGTTATTAGATAATGCCATAAGTGATTATATAGGCTATAGGTCTTTTGCTTTCCGACCTACTTCATGTTTTGTGATTATCTCCAGGCTCATCTGTGGTGCCTCAAAGAGCAGCGCTTCAGTGTTTTCCATGGCTAATATTCCATTGTGTACATGGACCACTTCTTCTTGGTGCATTCCTCTGTTGATGGACATTTTCCTTGCTTCCAAGTGTTGCCTATGGTAAATATTGCTGGAGGGCAGGATTGCCAGCCTGTGATTTGTGATTTTCATTTTCTCAGGTGATAGACCCAGCAGTGGTTATGATTGATTGAATGGTATGGTAGCTCAACGTTTACCTTTTCAAGGCACCTCAATTGTGCTTTCATTAGTGGCTCTTACCACGTCCCCCTTAGAATCGAGGGTACGCACTTCTCCACAATCAGGTCAGCATTTCTTGTTTGCAGCATTTTTGTTGATGGCCATTCTGACTGGTGTGAGCTGATAGGTGTTTGTAATTTGGGTTTACATGTCTGTAAAAATTCCTACAATTCATCATTTTTCCACGCCTTTTTCTTTTCTGTTAAAAGAAAAAAGAAAAAAAGTGTGAGTATAATATACCTCTTCAAATTTTCTTTTTGGAAGGTTGCACTCTAGAATTTTTTGGTCGATTTTCGACCTCAGTATTTTTTGGAGGGCAGGTGTCATTTACAGACCTGCAATTGGTGAATATTTAGTGACCTTTTGCAGTGGGTTTAAAGCTGCTGTGGTGGGAAATGGCCACAAGGATGCAGCATTTCTCCATTCCCAAATCTGGGTACTAGGGCAGCACAGCCGTTCTGGAAGTCGTTTGCCTAGGTTGTAAATTTGAATGGAATGTGCCAGGAAAACCCCCCATAAGTTTATGTCTCATTACGCCTAGTTCGTTGTTTTAATTTTTTCAATTGGGGTAATGGTTAGAATGTTGCTTGTCCAAGGTGTACACACTCTGGTTCATCTACATATTCTATATACCTATTTATGTAGAGATCCTCTTCCCCTGTAAATTATTACAGAGTGTTCCGTAAACCTTCCTTGCTATATGGTCGGTCTTTTTGATATATGTATATAATATGTATTTGTATACATATGGTAACGCTAATCTTCATTTATCCATTCCCCCCACCTTTCCTTTTAGATAAGCATAGGGTTTTTTTTAATAAGTCTGTGATTGACTTTCTCTGTGGAAATATGTTCATTTGTGTCAGTTATTAGATAACGCCTATAAGTGATATCATAGGATATAGGACTTTTGCTTTCCGACTTACCTCATGTTCTGTGATTATCTCCAAGATCATCTATGGTGCCTCAAAGAGCAGTGTTTCATTGTTTTCCATGGCTAGTATTCATTGTGTACATGGACGACTTCTTCTTTATCCTTTCATCTGTTGATGGACATTTTGGTTGCTTCACTGTCTTGTCTATTGTGAATAAGGCTGCAGTGCAGCTTTTGCAGCCCGGGTCTTCTTCATTCTGGTCTTCTCAGGTGAGAGGCCCATTGGTGCGCCTGCTGGATTGAATGGTACCTCAATTTTTCCTTTTCAACGCAGCTCCTTTCTGTTCTCATTATTAGCGTTTAACCCTTTTGCATCTCACCAGCAGCTAGAGGGTACACAGTTCTCTAAAACCTCTTCAGCATTTATTGTTTGTAGACTTTTTGCCAATGGTCAGTCGACTGGTGTGAGTTGAAAACTTTTTGTAGATTAGATTGCATGAGTCTAATACTTCCTGAGGTGGAGCTTTTATCCATTTTCCTTTCTTTAAAAAGAGAGTGAGTAAAACTTACCTCTTCATACTATCTTCTTGAAAATTTGGCCTGTTTTGAATTTTTTGTATCCATTCCCTACCTCAGCACAATTTTGAGGGCAGGTGTCCTTTACAGCCCTGAGTCCTTGTGAATGGTAAGTGACCATTAGCTGTGGGTTAAAAGCTGCTCTTGCGGGAATCGGCCACAAGGCGGCAGCATTTCTCCTTTACCAAATCTGGTTACTAGGGCAACAGAGCCTTACTGGAAGTGGTGTTCTAGGTTGTAAATTAGAATGGAATGTGCGAGGAAAAAGCCCTTTAAGTTTATGTCTCATTACTTCTTGTTGGTATTTTGAATTTAATTTTTATTTCTTATCACAGCAAACTTGATTACAATGTTTTGTTTGTTCTAGGTGTGCAAGATGTGGTTCTTTCACACACATGCATATATCTATTCTTCTTCGGATCCTTTTCCCATGTAGGTAATGACACAATGTTGAGTAGACTTCTCTTGGTATTGCGTAGGTCTTTGGTGATTATATATTTCACATGTGTTTGTATCTCTCTGTTAACCTCAATATGGTAATGTATCCAATCCTCACACCTTTCCATTTGGTGAACCATAAGTTTTTTTAATGAATCTATGATAGTGTTTCTCTGTGGAAATATCTTTGTTTGTATCATTTTTTAGGTAACACCTATATGTGATATGATAGGATATGTGTCTTTCGCTTTCTCACTTACTCCAAGTTGCGTGATTACTTCTAGACTCATCTATGGTGCTGCAAATGGCATTGTTTCATTTTTTCACTAGCTCGTATTCCATCTGTACAGGTAGCAGTTCTTCTTTGTCCACCCATCTGTCGGTGGACTTTTTGGTTACTTCCATATCTTGGCTATTGTAATACTATGCAATGTAGATTTGCGTGCCTGTGTCCTTCCAATTCTCTCTTCTTAGTTTATAGGCCCAGGAATAGGTCTGCTGGATCATATGGTAGCTCAATGGTTACCTTTTAAAGGCACCTCTATTCTGTTCTCCTTAGTGGCTCTTTCCAGGTTACGTCCCACTTAAAGTAGAGGGTATGCATTTCTTCCCGGCACCTTCAGCATTTATTCTTTGTAGTTTTTGCTGATGGTTATTCTGAGTGGTGTGAGCTGATACCTCTTTGTGGTTGAATTTGCATGTGTCTCATAATGTGTTGAAATTGAGCTTTAAGACATGTCCTTTTTATTTTTCCAGCTGTGATTAGAGCTTATTTCTTCAAAGTGTTTTCTTAAAGTATGTGTCACCATTTGAAATATTTTGGCCATTATCTCCCTCAAGACATTTTGAGGGCAGATTTCATTTACAGACCTGCAGTACTTGTTCATATGAAGTGACCATTAGCTCAGGCTTTAAACCTGCTTTTGCAGGTAATGGCCAGAGAGCGGCAGCCTTTCTACGTTCCCCATGCTGGTACTAGGGAAACAGACCTACCGGCCAGTGGTGTTCTTCGGTTATAAATTAGACTGCAATGTGCCCGGATAAACCCACAAATGTTGATGACTCCTTGCTTTTGTTTGTTTTTAATTTAATTTATATTTATTATTAGAGTAATATTCCATTGTGTACGTGGACCACTTCTTCTTGGTGCATTCCTCGGTTGATGGACATTTTCATTGCTTCCAAGTGCTGGCTATGGTAAATATTGCTGGCGTACAGGTTTGCCAGCCTGTGATTTTTGATTCTCATTTTCTCAGGTGATAGGCCAAGCAGTGGTTGTGATTGATTGACTGGTAGCTCAATGTTTCCCTTTTCAAAGCACCTACATTGTGTTTGCATTAGTGGCTCTTTACATGTCCCCCCTTACAAACGAGGGTACGCATTTCTCCACACACCCTTCACCGTTTATATTTTGCAGCATTTTTCCTAAAGGCCATTCTGATTGCTGTGAGCTGATAGGTTTTTGTAATATGGGTATGCATGACATTAAAATTTTTAAAATTCATCATATTCCTACGCCTTTTTCTTTTCTCTTAAAAGAAAAAACCGTAAGTACAATAGAGCTCTTGAAATTGACTTCTTCGAAGGTTGCCCTCTTTTGAATTTTTTGGTCGATTTTTGACCCCAGAAATTTTTTGGAGGGCAGGTGTCATTGACAGAACTGCAAGTTGGTGAAAATTTAGTGACCTTTTGCAGTGGGTTCAAAGCTGCTGTTGTGGGAAACGTCCACAAGGAGGTAGCTTTTCTCCATTCCCCAATCTGGGTACTAGGGCAGCAGAGCCTTTCTGGAAGTCATTGTCCTAGGTTATAAATTAGAATGGAATTTGCCAGGAGAAATCCCCATAAGTTTATGTCTCATTACTTCTTCTTGGTTTTTAAAATTTTTTTAATCTGGGTAAAGTTTAGAATATTGTTTGTCCTAGGTGTACACCATCTGGTCCATTTGTACATTATGTATGTCTATTAATGTACAGATCCTCATCCCATGTAAAATATTACAGTGTTCCATCGACCTCCCTTGCTATATGCTCGGTCTTTTTGATACATGTATATAATATGTATTTGTATATGTATAGTAACACTAATCCTCATTTCTCAATTTCCCCCCTCCTTTCCTTTTAGATGAGCATAGTTTGTTTTGTTTTCTAAGCCTGTGAGTGTCTTTCTCTTTGGAAATATGTTCATCTGTGTCAGTTATTAGATAAGGCCATAAGTGATTATATAGGCTATAGGTCTTTTGCTTTCCGACCTACTTCATGTTTTGTGATTATCTCCAGGCTCATCTGTGGTGCCTCAAAGAGCAGCGCTTCAGTGTTTTCCATGGCTAATATTCCATTGTGTACATGGACCACTTCTTCTTGGTGCATTCCTCTGTTGATGGACATTTTCCTTGCTTCCAAGTGTTGCCTATGGTAAATATTGCTGGAGGGCAGGATTGCCAGCCTGTGATTTGTGATTTTCATTTTCTCAGGTGATAGACCCAGCAGTGGTTATGATTGATTGACTGGTATGGTAGCTCAACGTTTACCTTTTCAAGGCACCTTAATTGTGCTTTCATTAGTGGCTCTTACCACGTCCCCCTTAGAATCGAGGGTACGCACTTCTCCACAATCAGGTCAGCATTTCTTGTTTGCAGCATTTTTGTTGATGGCCATTCTGACTGGTGTGAGCTGATAGGTGTTTGTAATTTGGGTTTACATGTCTGTAAAAATTCCTACAATTCATCATTTTTCCACGCCTTTTTCTTTTCTGTTAAAAGAAAAAAGAACAAAAGTGTGAGTATAATATACCTCTTCAAATTTTCTTTTTGGAAGGTTGCACTCTAGAATTTTTTGGTCGATTTTCGACCTCAGTATTTTTTGGAGGGCAGGTGTCATTTACAGACCTGCAATTGGTGAATATTTAGTGACCTTTTGCAGTGGGTTTAAAGCTGCTGTGGTGGGAAACGGCCACAAGGATGCAGCATTTCTCCATTCCCAAATCTGGGTACTAGGGCAGCAGAGCCGTTCTGGAAGTCGTTTGCCTAGGTTGTAAATTTGAATGGAATGTGCCAGGAAAACCCCCCATAAGTTTATGTCTCATTACGCCTAGTTCGTTGTTTTAATTTTTTCAATTGGGGTAATGGTTAGAATGTTGCTTGTCCAAGGTGTACACACACTGGTTCATCTACATATTCTATATACCTATTTATGTAGAGATCCTCTTCCCCTGTAAATTATTACAGAGTGTTCCGTAAACCTTCCTTGCTATATGGTCGGTCTGTTTGATATATGTATATAATATGTATTTGTATACATATGGTAACGCTAATCTTCATTTATCCATTCCCCCCACCTTTCCTTTTAGATAAGCATAGGTTTTTTTTTAATAAGTCTGTGATTGACTTTCTCTGTGGAAATATGTTCATTTGTGTCAGTTATTAGATAACGCCTATAAGTGATATCATAGGATATAGGACTTTTGCTTTCCGACTTACCTCATGTTCTGTGATTATCTCCAAGATCATCTATGGTGCCTCAAAGAGCAGTGTTTCATTGTTTTCCATGGCTAGTATTCATTGTGTACATGGACCACTTCTTCTTTATCCTTTCGTCTGTTGATGGACATTTTGGTTGCTTCACTGTCTTGTCTATTGTGAATAAGGCTGCAGTGCAGCTTTTGCAGCCCGGGTCTTCTTCATTCTGGTCTTCTCAGGTGAGAGGCCCATTGGTGCGCCTGCTGGATTGAATGGTACCTCAATTTTTCCTTTTCAACGCAGCTCCTTTCTGTTCTCATTATTAGCGTTTAACCCTTTTGCATCTCACCAGCAGCTAGAGGGTACACAGTTCTCTAAAACCTCTTCAGCATTTATTGTTTGTAGACTTTTTGCCAATGGTCAGTCGACTGGTGTGAGTTGAAAACTTTTTGTAGATTAGATTGCATGAGTCTAATACTTCCTGAGGTGGAGCTTTTATCCATTTTCCTTTCTTTAAAAAGAGAGTGAGTAAAACTTACCTCTTCATACTATCTTCTTGAAAATTTGGCCTGTTTTGAATTTTTTGTATCCATTCCCTACCTCAGCACAATTTTGAGGGCAGGTGTCCTTTACAGCCCTGAGTCCTTGTGAATGGTAAGTGACCATTAGCTGTGGGTTAAAAGCTGCTCTTGCGGGAATCGGCCACAAGGCGGCAGCATTTCTCCTTTACCAAATCTGGTTACTAGGGCAACAGAGCCTTACTGGAAGTGGTGTTCTAGGTTGTAAATTAGAATGGAATGTGCGAGGAAAAAGCCCTTTAAGTTTATGTCTCATTACTTCTTGTTGGTATTTTGAATTTAATTTTTATTTCTTATCACAGCAAACTTGATTACAATGTTTTGTTTGTTCTAGGTGTGCAAGATGTGGTTCTTTCACACACATGCATATATCTATTCTTCTTCGGATCCTTTTCCCATGTAGGTAATGACACAATGTTGAGTAGACTTCTCTTGGTATTGCGTAGGTCTTTGGTGATTATATATTTCACATGTGTTTGTATCTCTCTGTTAACCTCAATATGGTAATGTATCCAATCCTCACACCTTTCCATTTGGTGAACCATAAGTTTTTTTAATGAATCTATGATAGTGTTTCTCTGTGGAAATATCTTTGTTTGTATCATTTTTTAGGTAACACCTATATGTGATATGATAGGATATGTGTCTTTCGCTTTCTCACTTACTCCAAGTTGCGTGATTACTTCTAGACTCATCTATGGTGCTGCAAATGGCATTGTTTCATTTTTTCACTAGCTCGTATTCCATCTGTACAGGTAGCAGTTCTTCTTTGTCCACCCATCTGTCGGTGGACTTTTTGGTTACTTCCATATCTTGGCTATTGTAATACTATGCAATGTAGATTTGCGTGCCTGTGTCCTTTCAGTTCTGTCTTCTTAGTTTATAGGTCCAAGGATAGGTCTGCTGGATCATATGGTAGCTGAATGTTTACCTTTTATAGGCAGCTCTATTCTGTTCTCCTTAGTGGCTTTTTCCAGGTTACATCCCACTTAAAGTGGAGGGTATGTATTTCTTCCCAGCACCTTCAGCATTTATTCTTTGTAGTTTTTGCTGATGGTTATTCTGAGTGGTGTGAGCTGATACCTCTTTGTGGTTGAATTTGCATGTGTCTCATAATGCGTTGAAATTGAGCTTTAAGACATGTCCTTTTAATTTTTCCAGCTGTGATTAGAGCTTATTTCTTCAAAGTGTTTTCTTAAAGTATGTGTCACCATTTGAAATAGTTTGGCCATTATCTCCCTCAAGACATTTTGAGGGCAGGTTTCATTTACAGCCCTGAAGTACTTGTTCATATGAAGTGACCATTAGCTCAGGCTTTAAACCTGCTTTTGCAGGTAATGGCCAGAGAGCGGCAGCCTTTCTACGTTCCCCATGCTGGTACTAGGGAAACAGACCTACCGGCCAGTGGTGTTCTTCAGTTATAAATTAGACTGCAATGTGCCCGGATAAACCCACAAATGTTGATGACTCCTTGCTTTTGTTTGTTTTTAATTTAATTTATATTTATTATTAGAGTAATATTCCATTGTGTACGTGGACCACTTCTTCTTGGTGCATTCCTCGGTTGATGGACATTTTCATTGCTTCCAAGTGCTGGCTATGGTAAATATTGCTGGCGTACAGGTTTGCCAGCCTGTGATTTTTGATTCTCATTTTCTCAGGTGATAGGCCAAGCAGTGGTTGTGATTGATTGACTGGTAGCTCAATGTTTCCCTTTTCAAAGCACCTACACTGTGTTTGCATTAGTGGCTCTTTACATGTCCCCCCTTACAAACGAGGGTACGCATTTCTCCACACTCCCTTCACCGTTTATATTTTGCAGCATTTTTCCTAAAGGCCATTCTGATTGCTGTGAGCTGATAGGTTTTTGTAATATGGGTATGCATGACATTAAAATTTTTAAATTCATCATATTCCTACGCCTTTTTCTTTTCTCTTAAAAGAAAAAACCGTAAGTATAATAGAGCTCTTGAAATTGACTTCTTCGAAGGTTGCCCTCTTTTGAATTTTTTGGTCGATTTTTCACCCCAGAAATTTTTTGGAGGGCAGGTGTCATTTACAGAACTGCAAGTTGGTGAAAATTTAGTGACCTTTTGCAGTGGGTTCAAAGCTGCTGTTGTGGGAAACGTCCACAAGGAGGTAGCTTTTCTCCATTCCCCAATCTGGGTACTAGGGCAGCAGAGCCCTTCTGGAAGTCATTGTCCTAGGTTATAAATTAGAATGGAATTTGCCAGGAGAAATCCCCATAAGTTTATGTCTCATTACTTCTTCTTGGTTTTTAAAATTTTTTTAATCTGGGTAAAGTTTAGAATATTGTTTGTCCTAGGTGTACACCATCTGGTCCATTTGTACATTATGTATGTCTATTAATGTACAGATCCTCTTCCCATGTAAAATATTACAGTGTTCCATCGACCTCCCTTGCTATATGTTCGGTCTTTTTGATACATGTATATAATATGTATTTGTATATGTATAGTAACACTAATCCTCATTTCTCAATTTCCCCCCTCCTTTCCTTTTAGATGAGCATAGTTTGTTTTGTTTTCTAAGCCTGTGAGTGTCTTTCTCTTTGGAAATATGTTCATCTGTGTCAGTTATTAGATAATGCCATAAGTGATTATATAGGCTATAGGTCTTTTGCTTTCCGACCTACTTCATGTTTTGTGATTATCTCCAGGCTCATCTGTGGTGCCTCAAAGAGCAGCGCTTCAGTGTTTTCCATGGCTAATATTCCATTGTGTACATGGACCACTTCTTCTTGGTGCATTCCTCTGTTGATGGACATTTTCCTTGCTTCCAAGTGTTGCCTATGGTAAATATTGCTGGAGGGCAGGATTGCCAGCCTGTGATTTGTGATTTTCATTTTCTCAGGTGATAGACCCAGCAGTGGTTATGATTGATTGACTGGTATGGTAGCTCAACGTTTACCTTTTCAAGGCAACTCAATTGTGCTTTCATTAGTGGCTCTTACCACGTCCCCCTTAGAATCGAGGGTACGCATTTCTCCACAATCACGTCAGCATTTCTTGTTTGCAGCATTTTTGTTGATGGCCATTCTGACTGGTGTGAGCTGATAGGTTTTTGTAATTTGGGTTTACATGTCTGTAAAAATTCCTACAATTCATCATTTTTCCACGCCTTTTTCTTTTCTGTTAAAAGAAAAAAGAACAAAAGTGTGAGTATAATATACCTCTTCAAATTTTCTTTTTGGAAGGTTGCACTCTAGAATTTTTTGGTCGATTTTCGACCTCAGTATTTTTTGGAGGGCAGGTGTCATTTACAGACCTGCAATTGGTGAATATTTAGTGACCTTTTGCAGTGGGTTTAAAGCTGCTGTGGTGGGAAACGGCCACAAGGATGCAGCATTTCTCCATTCCCAAATCTGGGTACTAGGGCAGCAGAGCCGTTCTGGAAGTCGTTTGCCTAGGTTGTAAATTTGAATGGAATGTGCCAGGAAAACCCCCCATAAGTTTATGTCTCATTACTCCTAGTTCGTTGTTTTAATTTTTTCAATTGGGGTAATGGTTAGAATGTTGCTTGTCCAAGGTGTACACACTCTGGTTCATCTACATATTCTATATACCTATTTATGTAGAGATCCTCTTCCCCTGTAAATTATTACAGAGTGTTCCGTAAACCTTCCTTGCTATATGGTCGGTCTTTTTGATATATGTATATAATATGTATTTGTATACATATGGTAACGCTAATCTTCATTTATCCATTCCCCCCACCTTTCCTTTTAGATAAGCATAGGTTTTTTTTTAATAAGTCTGTGATTGACTTTCTCTGTGGAAATATGTTCATTTGTGTCAGTTATTAGATAACGCCTATAAGTGATATCATAGGATATAGGACTTTTGCTTTCCGACTTACCTCATGTTCTGTGATTATCTCCAAGATCATCTATGGTGCCTCAAAGAGCAGTGTTTCATTGTTTTCCATGGCTAGTATTCATTGTGTACATGGACCACTTCTTCTTTATCCTTTCATCTGTTGATGGACATTTTGGTTGCTTCACTGTCTTGGCTATGGTGAATAAGGCTGCAGTGCAGCTTTTGCAGCCCGGGTCTTCTTCATTCTGGTCTTCTCAGGTGAGAGGCCCATTGGTGCGTCTGCTGGATTGAATGGTACCTCAATTTTTCCTTTTCAACGCAGCTCCTTTCTGTTCTCATTATTAGCGTTTAACCCTTTTGCATCTCACCAGCAGCTAGAGGGTACACAGTTCTCTAAAACCTCTTCAGCATTTATTGTTTGTAGACTTTTTGCCAATGGTCAGTCGACTGGTGTGAGTTGAAAACTTTTTGTAGATTAGATTGCATGAGTCTAATATTTCCTGAGGTGGAGCTTTTATCCATTTTCCTTTCTTTAAAAAGAGAGTGAGTAAAACTTACCTCTTCATACTATCTTCTTGAAAATTTGGCCTGTTTTGAATTTTTTGTATCCATTCCCTACCTCAGCACAATTTTGAGGGCAGGTGTCCTTTACAGCCCTGAGTCCTTGTGAATGGTAAGTGACCATTAGCTGTGGGTTAAAAGCTGCTCTTGCGGGAATCGGCCACAAGGCGGCAGCATTTCTCCTTTACCAAATCTGGTTACTAGGGCAACAGAGCCTTACTGGAAGTGGTGTTCTAGGTGGTAAATTAGAATGGAATGTGCGAGGAAAAAGCCCTTTAAGTTTATGTCTCATTACTTCTTGTTGGTATTTTGAATTTAATTTTTATTTCTTATCACAGCAAACTTGATTACAATGTTTTGTTTGTTCTAGGTGTGCAAGATGTGGTTCTTTCACACACATGCATATATCTATTCTTCTTCGGATCCTTTTCCCATGTAGGTAATGACACAATGTTGAGTAGACTTCTCTTGGTATTGCGTAGGTCTTTGGTGATTATATATTTCACATGTGTTTGTATCTCTCTGTTAACCTCAATATGGTAATGTATCCAATCCTCACACCTTTCCATTTGGTGAACCATAAGTTTTTTTAATGAATCTATGATAGTGTTTCTCTGTGGAAATATCTTTGTTTGTATCATTTTTTAGATAACACCTATATGTGATATGATAGGATATGTGTCTTTCGCTTTCTCACTTACTCCAAGTTGCGTGATTACTTCTAGACTCATCTATGGTGCTGCAAATGGCATTGTTTCATTTTTTCACTAGCTCTTATTCCATCTGTACAGGTAGCAGTACTTCTTTGACCACCCATCTGTCGGTGGACTTTTTGGTTACTTCCATATCTTGGCTATTGTAATACTATGCAATGTAGATTTGCGTGTCTATGTCCTTCCAATTCTCTCTTCTTCGTTTATAGGTCTAGGCATAGGTCTGCTAGATCATATGGTAGCTCAATGGTTACCTTTTAAAGGCACCTCTATTCTGTTCTCCTTAGTGGCTCTTTCCAGGTTACGTCCCACTTAAAGTGGAGGGTATGTATTTCTTCCTAGCACCTTCAGCATTTATTCTTTGTAGTTTTTGCTGATGGTTATTCTGAGTGGTGTGAGCTGATACCTCTTTGTGGTTGAATTTGCATGTGTCTCATAATGTGTTGAAATTGAGCTTTAAGACATGTCCTTTTAATTTTTCCAGCTGTGATTAGAGCTTATTTCTTCAAAGTGTTTTCTTAAAGTATGTGTCACCATTTGAAATATTTTGGCCATTATCTCCCTCAAGACATTTTGAGGGCAGGTTTCATTTACAGCCCTGAAGTACTTGTTCATATGAAGTGACCATTAGCTCAGGCTTTAAACCTGCTTTTGCAGGTAATGGCCAGAGAGCGGCAGCCTTTCTACGTTCCCCATGCTGGTACTAGGGAAACAGACCTACCGGCCAGTGGTGTTCTTCGGTTATAAATTATAGTGCAATGTGCCCGGATAAACCCACAAATGTTGATGTCTCCTTGCTTTTGTTTGTTTTTAATTTAATTTATATTTATTATTAGAGTAATATTCCATTGTGTACGTGGACCACTTCTTCTTGGTGCATTCCTCGGTTGATGGACATTTTCATTGCTTCCAAGTGCTGGCTATGGTAAATATTGCTGGCGTACAGGTTTGCCAGCCTGTGATTTTTGATTCTCATTTTCTCAGGTGATAGGCCAAGCAGTGGTTGTGATTGATTGACTGGTAGCTCAATGTTTCCCTTTTCAAAGCACCTACGTTGTGTTTTCATTAGTGGCTCTTTACATGCCCCCCCTTACAACCGAGGGTACGCATTTCTCCACACTCCCTTCACCGTTTATTTTTGGCAGCATTTTTCCTAATGGCCATTCTGATTGCTGTGAGCTGATAGGTTTTTGTAATATGGGTATGCATGACATTAAAATTTTTAAATTCATCATATTCCTACGCCTTTTTCTTTTCTCTTAAAAGAAAAAACCGTAAGTATAATAGAGCTCTTGAAATTGACTTCTTCGAAGGTTGCCCTCTTTTGAATTTTTTGGTCGATTTTTCACCCCAGAAATTTTTTGGAGGGCAGGTGTCATTTACAGAACTGCAAGTTGGTGAAAATTTAGTGACCTTTTGCAGTGGGTTCAAAGCTGCTGTTGTGGGAAACGTCCACAAGGAGGTAGCTTTTCTCCATTCCCCAATCTGGGTACTAGGGCAGCAGAGCCCTTCTGGAAGTCATTGTCCTAGGTTATAAATTAGAATGGAATTTGCCAGGAGAAATCCCCATAAGTTTATGTCTCATTACTTCTTCTTGGTTTTTAAAATTTTTTTAATCTGGGTAAAGTTTAGAATATTGTTTGTCCTAGGTGTACACCATCTGGTCCATTTGTACATTATGTATGTCTATTAATGTACAGATCCTCTTCCCATGTAAAATATTACAGTGTTCCATCGACCTCCCTTGCTATATGTTCGGTCTTTTTGATACATGTATATAATATGTATTTGTATATGTATAGTAACACTAATCCTCATTTCTCAATTTCCCCCCTCCTTTCCTTTTAGATGAGCATAGTTTGTTTTGTTTTCTAAGCCTGTGAGTGTTTTTCTCTTTGGAAATATGTTCATCTGTGTCAGTTATTAGATAATGCCATAAGTGATTATATAGGCTATAGGTCTTTTGCTTTCCGACCTACTTCATGTTTTGTGATTATCTCCAGGCTCATCTGTGGTGCCTCAAAGAGCAGCGCTTCAGTGTTTTCCATGGCTAATATTCCATTGTGTACATGGACCACTTCTTCTTGGTGCATTCCTCTGTTGATGGACATTTTCCTTGCTTCCAAGTGTTGCCTATGGTAAATATTGCTGGAGGGCAGGATTGCCAGCCTGTGATTTGTGATTTTCATTTTCTCAGGTGATAGACCCAGCAGTGGTTATGATTGATTGACTGGTATGGTAGCTCAACGTTTACCTTTTCAAGGCAACTCAATTGTGCTTTCATTAGTGGCTCTTACCACGTCCCCCTTAGAATCGAGGGTACGCATTTCTCCACAATCACGTCAGCATTTCTTGTTTGCAGCATTTTTGTTGATGGCCATTCTGACTGGTGTGAGCTGATAGGTTTTTGTAATTTGGGTTTACATGTCTGTAAAAATTCCTACAATTCATCATTTTTCCACGCCTTTTTCTTTTCTGTTAAAAGAAAAAAGAACAAAAGTGTGAGTATAATATACCTCTTCAAATTTTCTTTTTGGAAGGTTGCACTCTAGAATTTTTTGGTCGATTTTCGACCTCAGTATTTTTTGGAGGGCAGGTGTCATTTACAGACCTGCAATTGGTGAATATTTAGTGACCTTTTGCAGTGGGTTTAAAGCTGCTGTGGTGGGAAACGGCCACAAGGATGCAGCATTTCTCCATTCCCAAATCTGGGTACTAGGGCAGCACAGCCGTTCTGGAAGTCGTTTGCCTAGGTTGTAAATTTGAATGGAATGTGCCAGGAAAACCCCCCATAAGTTTATGTCTCATTACTCCTAGTTCGTTGTTTTAATTTTTTCAATTGGGGTAATGGTTAGAATGTTGCTTGTCCAAGGTGTACACACTCTGGTTCATCTACATATTCTATATACCTATTTATGTAGAGATCCTCTTCCCCTGTAAATTATTACAGAGTGTTCCGTAAACCTTCCTTGCTATATGGTCGGTCTTTTTGATATATGTATATAATATGTATTTGTATACATATGGTAACGCTAATCTTCATTTATCCATTCCCCCCACCTTTCCTTTTAGATAAGCATAGGTTTTTTTTTAATAAGTCTGTGATTGACTTTCTCTGTGGAAATATGTTCATTTGTGTCAGTTATTAGATAACGCCTATAAGTGATATCATAGGATATAGGACTTTTGCTTTCCGACTTACCTCATGTTCTGTGATTATCTCCAAGATCATCTATGGTGCCTCAAAGAGCAGTGTTTCATTGTTTTCCATGGCTAGTATTCATTGTGTACATGGACCACTTCTTCTTTATCCTTTCATCTGTTGATGGACATTTTGGTTGCTTCACTGTCTTGGCTATGGTGAATAAGGCTGCAGTGCAGCTTTTGCAGCCCGGGTCTTCTTCATTCTGGTCTTCTCAGGTGAGAGGCCCATTGGTGCGTCTGCTGGATTGAATGGTACCTCAATTTTTCCTTTTCAACGCAGCTCCTTTCTGTTCTCATTATTAGCGTTTAACCCTTTTGCATCTCACCAGCAGCTAGAGGGTACACAGTTCTCTAAAACCTCTTCAGCATTTATTGTTTGTAGACTTTTTGCCAATGGTCAGTCGACTGGTGTGAGTTGAAAACTTTTTGTAGATTAGATTGCATGAGTCTAATATTTCCTGAGGTGGAGCTTTTATCCATTTTCCTTTCTTTAAAAAGAGAGTGAGTAAAACTTACCTCTTCATACTATCTTCTTGAAAATTTGGCCTGTTTTGAATTTTTTGTATCCATTCCCTACCTCAGCACAATTTTGAGGGCAGGTGTCCTTTACAGCCCTGAGTCCTTGTGAATGGTAAGTGACCATTAGCTGTGGGTTAAAAGCTGCTCTTGCGGGAATCGGCCACAAGGCGGCAGCATTTCTCCTTTACCAAATCTGGTTACTAGGGCAACAGAGCCTTACTGGAAGTGGTGTTCTAGGTTGTAAATTAGAATGGAATGTGCGAGGAAAAAGCCCTTTAAGTTTATGTCTCATTACTTCTTGTTGGTATTTTGAATTTAATTTTTATTTCTTATCACAGCAAACTTGATTACAATGTTTTGTTTGTTCTAGGTGTGCAAGATGTGGTTCTTTCACACACATGCATATATCTATTCTTCTTCGGATCCTTTTCCCATGTAGGTAATGACACAATGTTGAGTAGACTTCTCTTGGTATTGCGTAGGTCTTTGGTGATTATATATTTCACATGTGTTTGTATCTCTCTGTTAACCTCAATATGGTAATGTATCCAATCCTCACACCTTTCCATTTGGTGAACCATAAGTTTTTTTAATGAATCTATGATAGTGTTTCTCTGTGGAAATATCTTTGTTTGTATCATTTTTTAGGTAACACCTATATGTGATATGATAGGATATGTGTCTTTCGCTTTCTCACTTACTCCAAGTTGCGTGATTACTTCTAGACTCATCTATGGTGCTGCAAATGGCATTGTTTCATTTTTTCACTAGCTCCTATTCCATCTGTACAGGTAGCAGTTCTTCTTTGTCCACCCATCTGTCGGTGGACTTTTTGGTTACTTCCATATCTTGGCTATTGTAATACTATGCAATGTAGATTTGCGTGCCTGTGTCCTTCCAATTCTCTCTTCTTAGTTTATAGGCCCAGGAATAGGTCTGCTGGATCATATGGTAGCTCAATGGTTACCTTTTAAAGGCACCTCTATTCTGTTCTCCTTAGTGGCTCTTTCCAGGTTACGTCCCACTTAAAGTAGAGGGTATGCATTTCTTCCCGGCACCTTCAGCATTTATTCTTTGTAGTTTTTGCTGATGGTTATTCTGAGTGGTGTGAGCTGATACCTCTTTGTGGTTGAATTTGCATGTGTCTCATAATGTGTTGAAATTGAGCTTTAAGACATGTCCTTTTTATTTTTCCAGCTGTGATTAGAGCTTATTTCTTCAAAGTGTTTTCTTAAAGTATGTGTCACCATTTGAAATATTTTGGCCATTATCTCCCTCAAGACATTTTGAGGGCAGATTTCATTTACAGACCTGCAGTACTTGTTCATATGAAGTGACCATTAGCTCAGGCTTTAAACCTGCTTTTGCAGGTAATGGCCAGAGAGCGGCAGCCTTTCTACGTTCCCCATGCTGGTACTAGGGAAACAGACCTACCGGCCAGTGGTGTTCTTCGGTTATAAATTAGACTGCAATGTGCCCGGATAAACCCACAAATGTTGATGTCTCCTTGCTTTTGTTTGTTTTTAATTTAATTTATATTTATTATTAGAGTAATATTCCATTGTGTACGTGGACCACTTCTTCTTGGTGCATTCCTCGGTTGATGGACATTTTCATTGCTTCCAAGTGCTGGCTATGGTAAATATTGCTGGCGTACAGGTTTGCCAGCCTGTGATTTTTGATTCTCATTTTCTCAGGTGATAGGCCAAGCAGTGGTTGTGATTGATTGACTGGTAGCTCAATATTTCCCTTTTCAAAGCACCTACATTGTGTTTGCATTAGTGGCTCTTTACATGTCCCCCCTTACAAACGAGGGTACGCATTTCTCCACACACCCTTCACCGTTTATATTTTGCAGCATTTTTCCTAAAGGCCATTCTGATTGCTGTGAGCTGATAGGTTTTTGTAATATGGGTATGCATGACATTAAAATTTTTAAAATTCATCATATTCCTACGCCTTTTTCTTTTCTCTTAAAAGAAAAAACCGTAAGTACAATAGAGCTCTTGAAATTGACTTCTTCGAAGGTTGCCCTCTTTTGAATTTTTTGGTCGATTTTTGACCCCAGAAATTTTTTGGAGGGCAGGTGTCATTGACAGAACTGCAAGTTGGTGAAAATTTAGTGACCTTTTGCAGTGGGTTCAAAGCTGCTGTTGTGGGAAACGTCCACAAGGAGGTAGCTTTTCTCCATTCCCCAATCTGGGTACTAGGGCAGCAGAGCCTTTCTGGAAGTCATTGTCCTAGGTTATAAATTAGAATGGAATTTGCCAGGAGAAATCCCCATAAGTTTATGTCTCATTACTTCTTCTTGGTTTTTAAAATTTTTTTAATCTGGGTAAAGTTTAGAATATTGTTTGTCCTAGGTGTACACCATCTGGTCCATTTGTACATTATGTATGTCTATTAATGTACAGATCCTCTTCCCATGTAAAATATTACAGTGTTCCATCGACCTCCCTTGCTATATGTTCGGTCTTTTTGATACATGTATATAATATGTATTTGTATATGTATAGTAACACTAATCCTCATTTCTCAATTTCCCACCTCCTTTCCTTTTAGATGAGCATAGTTTGTTTTGTTTTCTAAGCCTGTGAGTGTCTTTCTCTTTGGAAATATGTTCATCTGTGTCAGTTATTAGATAATGCCATAAGTGATTATATAGGCTATAGGTCTTTTGCTTTCCGACCTACTTCATGTTTTGTGATTATCTCCAGGCTCATCTGTGGTGCCTCAAAGAGCAGCGCTTCAGTGTTTTCCATGGCTAATATTCCATTGTGTACATGGACCACTTCTTCTTGGTGCATTCCTCTGTTGATGGACATTTTCCTTGCTTCCAAGTGTTGCCTATGGTAAATATTGCTGGAGGGCAGGATTGCCAGCCTGTGATTTGTGATTTTCATTTTCTCAGGTGATAGACCCAGCAGTGGTTATGATTGATTGACTGGTATGGTAGCTCAACGTTTACCTTTTCAAGGCAACTCAATTGTGCTTTCATTAGTGGCTCTTACCACGTCCCCCTTAGAATCGAGGGTATGCACTTCTCCACAATCAGGTCAGCATTTCTTGTTTGCAGCATTTTTGTTGATGGCCATTCTGACTGGTGTGAGCTGATAGGTGTTTGTAATTTGGGTTTACATGTCTGTAAAAATTCCTACAATTCATCATTTTTCCACGCCTTTTTCTTTTCTGTTAAAAGAAAAAAGAAAAAAAGTGTGAGTATAATATACCTCTTCAAATTTTCTTTTTGGAAGGTTGCACTCTAGAATTTTTTGGTCGATTTTCGACCTCAGTATTTTTTGGAGGGCAGGTGTCATTTACAGACCTGCAATTGGTGAATATTTAGTGACCTTTTGCAGTGGGTTTAAAGCTGCTGTGGTGGGAAACGGCCACAAGGATGCAGCATTTCTCCATTCCCAAATCTGGGTACTAGGGCAGCAGAGCCGTTCTGGAAGTCGTTTGCCTAGGTTGTAAATTTGAATGGAATGTGCCAGGAAAACCCCCCATAAGTTTATGTCTCATTACGCCTAGTTCGTTGTTTTAATTTTTTCAATTGGGGTAATGGTTAGAATGTTGCTTGTCCAAGGTGTACACGCTCTGGTTCATCTACATATTCTATATACCTATTTATGTAGAGATCCTCTTCCCCTGTAAATTATTACAGAGTGTTCCGTAAACCTTCCTTGCTATATGGTCGGTCTTTTTGATATATGTATATAATATGTATTTGTATACATATGGTAACGCTAATCTTCATTTATCCATTCCCCCCACCTTTCCTTTTAGATAAGCATAGGTTTTTTTTTAATAAGTCTGTGATTGACTTTCTCTGTGGAAATATGTTCATTTGTGTCAGTTATTAGATAACGCCTATAAGTGATATCATAGGATATAGGACTTTTGCTTTCCGACTTACCTCATGTTCTGTGATTATCTCCAAGATCATCTATGGTGCCTCAAAGAGCAGTGTTTCATTGTTTTCCATGGCTAGTATTCATTGTGTACATGGACCACTTCTTCTTTATCCTTTCATCTGTTGATGGACATTTTGGTTGCTTCACTGTCTTGTCTATTGTGAATAAGGCTGCAGTGCAGCTTTTGCAGCCTGGGTCTTCTTCATTCTCGTCTTCTCAGGTGAGAGGCCCATTGGTGCGCCTGCTGGATTGAATGGTACCTCAATTTTTCCTTTTCAACGCAGCTCCTTTCTGTTCTCATTATTAGCGTTTAACCCTTTTGCATCTCACCAGCAGCTAGAGGGTACACAGTTCTCTAAAACCTCTTCAGCATTTATTGTTTGTAGACTTTTTGCCAATGGTCAGTCGACTGGTGTGAGTTGAAAACTTTTTGTAGATTAGATTGCATGAGTCTAATTCTTCCTGAGGTGGAGCTTTTATCCATTTTCCTTTCTTTAAAAAGAGAGTGAGTAAAACTTACCTCTTCATACTATCTTCTTGAAAATTTGGCCTGTTTTGAATTTTTTGTATCCATTCCCTACCTCAGCACAATTTTGAGGGCAGGTGTCCTTTACAGCCCTGAGTCCTTGTGAATGGTAAGTGACCATTAGCTGTGGGTTAAAAGCTGCTCTTGCGGGAATCGGCCACAAGGCGGCAGCATTTCTCCTTTACCAAATCTGGTTTCTAGGGCAACAGAGCCTTACTGGAAGTGGTGTTCTAGGTTGTAAATTAGAATGGAATGTGCGAGGAAAAAGCCCTTTAAGTTTATGTCTCATTACTTCTTGTTGGTATTTTGAACTTAATTTTTATTTCTTATCACAGCAAACTTGATTACAATGTTTTGTTTGTTCTAGGTGTGCAAGATGTGGTTCTTTCACACACATGCATATATCTATTCTTCTTCGGATCCTTTTCCCATGTAGGTAATGACACAATGTTGAGTAGACTTCTCTTGGTATTGCGTAGGTCTTTGGTGATTATATATTTCACATGTGTTTGTATCTCTCTGTTAACCTCAATATGGTAATGTATCCAATCCTCACACCTTTCCATTTGGTGAACCATAAGTTTTTTTAATGAATCTATGATAGTGTTTCTCTGTGGAAATATCTTTGTTTGTATCATTTTTTAGGTAACACCTATATGTGATATGATAGGATATGTGTCTTTCGCTTTCTCACTTACTCCAAGTTGCGTGATTACTTCTAGACTCATCTATGGTGCTGCAAATGGCATTGTTTCATTTTTTCACTAGCTCCTATTCCATCTGTACAGGTAGCAGTTCTTCTTTGTCCACCCATCTGTCGGTGGACTTTTTGGTTACTTCCATATCTTGGCTATTGTAATACTATGCAATGTAGATTTGCGTGCCTGTGTCCTTCCAATTCTCTCTTCTTAGTTTATAGGCCCAGGAATAGGTCTGCTGGATCATATGGTAGCTCAATGGTTACCTTTTAAAGGCACCTCTATTCTGTTCTCCTTAGTGGCTCTTTCCAGGTTACGTCCCACTTAAAGTAGAGGGTATGCATTTCTTCCCGGCACCTTCAGCATTTATTCTTTGTAGTTTTTGCTGATGGTTATTCTGAGTGGTGTGAGCTGATACCTCTTTGTGGTTGAATTTGCATGTGTCTCATAATGTGTTGAAATTGAGCTTTAAGACATGTCCTTTTTATTTTTCCAGCTGTGATTAGAGCTTATTTCTTCAAAGTGTTTTCTTAAAGTATGTGTCACCATTTGAAATATTTTGGCCATTATCTCCCTCAAGACATTTTGAGGGCAGATTTCATTTACAGACCTGCAGTACTTGTTCATATGAAGTGACCATTAGCTCAGGCTTTAAACCTGCTTTTGCAGGTAATGGCCAGAGAGCGGCAGCCTTTCTACGTTCCCCATGCTGGTACTAGGGAAACAGACCTACCGGCCAGTGGTGTTCTTCAGTTATAAATTAGACTGCAATGTGCCCGGATAAACCCACAAATGTTGATGACTCCTTGCTTTTGTTTGTTTTTAATTTAATTTATATTTATTATTAGAGTAATATTCCATTGTGTACGTGGACCACTTCTTCTTGGTGCATTCCTCGGTTGATGGACATTTTCATTGCTTCCAAGTGCTGGCTATGGTAAATATTGCTGGCGTACAGGTTTGCCAGCCTGTGATTTTTGATTCTCATTTTCTCAGGTGATAGGCCAAGCAGTGGTTGTGATTGATTGACTGGTAGCTCAATGTTTCCCTTTTCAAAGCACCTACACTGTGTTTGCATTAGTGGCTCTTTACATGTCCCCCCTTACAAACGAGGGTACGCATTTCTCCACACTCCCTTCACCGTTTATATTTTGCAGCATTTTTCCTAAAGGCCATTCTGATTGCTGTGAGCTGATAGGTTTTTGTAATATGGGTATGCATGACATTAAAATTTTTAAATTCATCATATTCCTACGCCTTTTTCTTTTCTCTTAAAAGAAAAAACCGTAAGTATAATAGAGCTCTTGAAATTGACTTCTTCGAAGGTTGCCCTCTTTTGAATTTTTTGGTCGATTTTTCACCCCAGAAATTTTTTGGAGGGCAGGTGTCATTTACAGAACTGCAAGTTGGTGAAAATTTAGTGACCTTTTGCAGTGGGTTCAAAGCTGCTGTTGTGGGAAACGTCCACAAGGAGGTAGCTTTTCTCCATTCCCCAATCTGGGTACTAGGGCAGCAGAGCCCTTCTGGAAGTCATTGTCCTAGGTTATAAATTAGAATGGAATTTGCCAGGAGAAATCCCCATAAGTTTATGTCTCATTACTTCTTCTTGGTTTTTAAAATTTTTTTAATCTGGGTAAAGTTTAGAATATTGTTTGTCCTAGGTGTACACCATCTGGTCCATTTGTACATTATGTATGTCTATTAATGTACAGATCCTCTTCCCATGTAAAATATTACAGTGTTCCATCGACCTCCCTTGCTATATGTTCGGTCTTTTTGATACATGTATATAATATGTATTTGTATATGTATAGTAACACTAATCCTCATTTCTCAATTTCCCCCCTCCTTTCCTTTTAGATGAGCATAGTTTGTTTTGTTTTCTAAGCCTGTGAGTGTCTTTCTCTTTGGAAATATGTTCATCTGTGTCAGTTATTAGATAATGCCATAAGTGATTATATAGGCTATAGGTCTTTTGCTTTCCGACCTACTTCATGTTTTGTGATTATCTCCAGGCTCATCTGTGGTGCCTCAAAGAGCAGCGCTTCAGTGTTTTCCATGGCTAATATTCCATTGTGTACATGGACCACTTCTTCTTGGTGCATTCCTCTGTTGATGGACATTTTCCTTGCTTCCAAGTGTTGCCTATGGTAAATATTGCTGGAGGGCAGGATTGCCAGCCTGTGATTTGTGATTTTCATTTTCTCAGGTGATAGACCCAGCAGTGGTTATGATTGATTGACTGGTATGGTAGCTCAACGTTTACCTTTTCAAGGCAACTCAATTGTGCTTTCATTAGTGGCTCTTACCACGTCCCCCTTAGAATCGAGGGTACGCATTTCTCCACAATCACGTCAGCATTTCTTGTTTGCAGCATTTTTGTTGATGGCCATTCTGACTGGTGTGAGCTGATAGGTTTTTGTAATTTGGGTTTACATGTCTGTAAAAATTCCTACAATTCATCATTTTTCCACGCCTTTTTCTTTTCTGTTAAAAGAAAAAAGAACAAAAGTGTGAGTATAATATACCTCTTCAAATTTTCTTTTTGGAAGGTTGCACTCTAGAATTTTTTGGTCGATTTTCGACCTCAGTATTTTTTGGAGGGCAGGTGTCATTTACAGACCTGCAATTGGTGAATATTTAGTGACCTTTTGCAGTGGGTTTAAAGCTGCTGTGGTGGGAAACGGCCACAAGGATGCAGCATTTCTCCATTCCCAAATCTGGGTACTAGGGCAGCAGAGCCGTTCTGGAAGTCGTTTGCCTAGGTTGTAAATTTGAATGGAATGTGCCAGGAAAACCCCCCATAAGTTTATGTCTCATTACTCCTAGTTCGTTGTTTTAATTTTTTCAATTGGGGTAATGGTTAGAATGTTGCTTGTCCAAGGTGTACACGCTCTGGTTCATCTACATATTCTATATACCTATTTATGTAGAGATCCTCTTCCCCTGTAAATTATTACAGAGTGTTCCGTAAACCTTCCTTGCTATATGGTCGGTCTTTTTGATATATGTATATAATATGTATTTGTATACATATGGTAACGCTAATCTTCATTTATCCATTCCCCCCACCTTTCCTTTTAGATAAGCATAGGTTTTTTTTTAATAAGTCTGTGATTGACTTTCTCTGTGGAAATATGTTCATTTGTGTCAGTTATTAGATAACGCCTATAAGTGATATCATAGGATATAGGACTTTTGCTTTCCGACTTACCTCATGTTCTGTGATTATCTCCAAGATCATCTATGGTGCCTCAAAGAGCAGTGTTTCATTGTTTTCCATGGCTAGTATTCATTGTGTACATGGACCACTTCTTCTTTATCCTTTCATCTGTTGATGGACATTTTGGTTGCTTCACTGTCTTGTCTATTGTGAATAAGGCTGCAGTGCAGCTTTTGCAGCCTGGGTCTTCTTCATTCTGGTCTTCTCAGGTGAGAGGCCCATTGGTGCGCCTGCTGGATTGAATGGTACCTCAATTTTTCCTTTTCAACGCAGCTCCTTTCTGTTCTCATTATTAGCGTTTAACCCTTTTGCATCTCACCAGCAGCTAGAGGGTACACAGTTCTCTAAAACCTCTTCAGCATTTATTGTTTGTAGACTTTTTGCCAATGGTCAGTCGACTGGTGTGAGTTGAAAACTTTTTGTAGATTAGATTGCATGAGTCTAATACTTCCTGAGGTGGAGCTTTTATCCATTTTCCTTTCTTTAAAAAGAGAGTGAGTAAAACTTACCTCTTCATACTATCTTCTTGAAAATTTGGCCTGTTTTGAATTTTTTGTATCCATTCCCTACCTCAGCACAATTTTGAGGGCAGGTGTCCTTTACAGCCCTGAGTCCTTGTGAATGGTAAGTGACCATTAGCTGTGGGTTAAAAGCTGCTCTTGCGGGAATCGGCCACAAGGCGGCAGCATTTCTCCTTTACCAAATCTGGTTACTAGGGCAACAGAGCCTTACTGGAAGTGGTGTTCTAGGTTGTAAATTAGAATGGAATGTGCGAGGAAAAAGCCCTTTAAGTTTATGTCTCATTACTTCTTGTTGGTATTTTGAATTTAATTTTTATTTCTTATCACAGCAAACTTGATTACAATGTTTTGTTTGTTCTAGGTGTGCAAGATGTGGTTCTTTCACACACATGCATATATCTATTCTTCTTCGGATCCTTTTCCCATGTAGGTAATGACACAATGTTGAGTAGACTTCTCTTGGTATTGCGTAGGTCTTTGGTGATTATATATTTCACATGTGTTTGTATCTCTCTGTTAACCTCAATATGGTAATGTATCCAATCCTCACACCTTTCCATTTGGTGAACCATAAGTTTTTTTAATGAATCTATGATAGTGTTTCTCTGTGGAAATATCTTTGTTTGTATCATTTTTTAGGTAACACCTATATGTGATATGATAGGATATGTGTCTTTCGCTTTCTCACTTACTCCAAGTTGCGTGATTACTTCTAGACTCATCTATGGTGCTGCAAATGGCATTGTTTCATTTTTTCACTAGCTCTTATTCCATCTGTACAGGTAGCAGTACTTCTTTGACCACCCATCTGTCGGTGGACTTTTTGGTTACTTCCATATCTTGGCTATTGTAATACTATGCAATGTAGATTTGCGTGCCTGTGTCCTTCCAATTCTCTCTTCTTCGTTTATAGGTCTAGGCATAGGTCTGCTAGATCATATGGTAGCTCAATGGTTACCTTTTAAAGGCACCTCTATTCTGTTCTCCTTAGTGGCTCTTTCCAGGTTACGTCCCACTTAAAGTGGAGGGTATGTATTTCTTCCTAGCACCTTCAGCATTTATTCTTTGTAGTTTTTGCTGATGGTTATTCTGAGTGGTGTGAGCTGATACCTCTTTGTGGTTGAATTTGCATGTGTCTCATAATGTGTTGAAATTGAGCTTTAAGACATGTCCTTTTAATTTTTCCAGCTGTGATTAGAGCTTATTTCTTCAAAGTGTTTTCTTAAAGTATGTGTCACCATTTGAAATATTTTGGCCATTATCTCCCTCAAGACATTTTGAGGGCAGGTTTCATTTACAGCCCTGAAGTACTTGTTCATATGAAGTGACCATTAGCTCAGGCTTTAAACCTGCTTTTGCAGGTAATGGCCAGAGAGCGGCAGCCTTTCTACGTTCCCCATGCTGGTACTAGGGAAACAGACCTACCGGCCAGTGGTGTTCTTCGGTTATAAATTAGAGTGCAATGTGCCCGGATAAACCCACAAATGTTGATGACTCCTTGCTTTTGTTTGTTTTTAATTTAATTTATATTTATTATTAGAGTAATATCCCATTGTGTACGTGGACCACTTCTTCTTGGTGCATTCCTCGGTTGATGGACATTTTCATTGCTTCCAAGTGCTGGCTATGGTAAATATTGCTGGCGTACAGGTTTGCCAGCCTGTGATTTTTGATTCTCATTTTCTCAGGTGATAGGCCAAGCAGTGGTTGTGATTGATTGACTGGTAGCTCAATGTTTCCCTTTTCAAAGCACCTACGTTGTGTTTTCATTAGTGGCTCTTTACATGCCCCCCCTTACAACCGAGGGTACGCATTTCTCCACACTCCCTTCACCGTTTATTTTTGGCAGCATTTTTCCTAATGGCCATTCTGATTGCTGTGAGCTGATAGGTTTTTGTAATATGGGTATGCATGACATTAAAATTTTTAAATTCATCATATTCCTACGCCTTTTTCTTTTCTCTTAAAAGAAAAAACCGTAAGTATAATAGAGCTCTTGAAATTGACTTCTTCGAAGGTTGCCCTCTTTTGAATTTTTTGGTCGATTTTTCACCCCAGAAATTTTTTGGAGGGCAGGTGTCATTTACAGAACTGCAAGTTGGTGAAAATTTAGTGACCTTTTGCAGTGGGTTCAAAGCTGCTGTTGTGGGAAACGTCCACAAGGAGGTAGCTTTTCTCCATTCCCCAATCTGGGTACTAGGGCAGCAGAGCCCTTCTGGAAATCATTGTCCTAGGTTATAAATTAGAATGGAATTTGCCAGGAGAAATCCCCATAAGTTTATGTCTCATTACTTCTTCTTGGTTTTTAAAATTTTTTTAATCTGGGTAAAGTTTAGAATATTGTTTGTCCTAGGTGTACACCATCTGGTCCATTTGTACATTATGTATGTCTATTAATGTACAGATCCTCTTCCCATGTAAAATATTACAGTGTTCCATCGACCTCCCTTGCTATATGTTCGGTCTTTTTGATACATGTATATAATATGTATTTGTATATGTATAGTAACACTAATCCTCATTTCTCAATTTCCCCCCTCCTTTCCTTTTAGATGAGCATAGTTTGTTTTGTTTTCTAAGCCTGTGAGTGTCTTTCTCTTTGGAAATATGTTCATCTGTGTCAGTTATTAGATAATGCCATAAGTGATTATATAGGCTATAGGTCTTTTGCTTTCCGACCTACTTCATGTTTTGTGATTATCTCCAGGCTCATCTGTGGTGCCTCAAAGAGCAGCGCTTCAGTGTTTTCCATGGCTAATATTCCATTGTGTACATGGACCACTTCTTCTTGGTGCATTCCTCTGTTGATGGACATTTTCCTTGCTTCCAAGTGTTGCCTATGGTAAATATTGCTGGAGGGCAGGATTGCCAGCCTGTGATTTGTGATTTTCATTTTCTCAGGTGATAGACCCAGCAGTGGTTATGATTGATTGACTGGTATGGTAGCTCAACGTTTACCTTTTCAAGGCAACTCAATTGTGCTTTCATTAGTGGCTCTTACCACGTCCCCCTTAGAATCGAGGGTACGCATTTCTCCACAATCACGTCAGCATTTCTTGTTTGCAGCATTTTTGTTGATGGCCATTCTGACTGGTGTGAGCTGATAGGTTTTTGTAATTTGGGTTTACATGTCTGTAAAAATTCCTACAATTCATCATTTTTCCACGCCTTTTTCTTTTCTGTTAAAAGAAAAAAGAACAAAAGTGTGAGTATAATATACCTCTTCAAATTTTCTTTTTGGAAGGTTGCACTCTAGAATTTTTTGGTCGATTTTCGACCTCAGTATTTTTTGGAGGGCAGGTGTCATTTACAGACCTGCAATTGGTGAATATTTAGTGACCTTTTGCAGTGGGTTTAAAGCTGCTGTGGTGGGAAACGGCCACAAGGATGCAGCATTTCTCCATTCCCAAATCTGGGTACTAGGGCAGCAGAGCCGTTCTGGAAGTCGTTTGCCTAGGTTGTAAATTTGAATGGAATGTGCCAGGAAAACCCCCCATAAGTTTATGTCTCATTACTCCTAGTTCGTTGTTTTAATTTTTTCAATTGGGGTAATGGTTAGAATGTTGCTTGTCCAAGGTGTACACGCTCTGGTTCATCTACATATTCTATATACCTATTTATGTAGAGATCCTCTTCCCCTGTAAATTATTACAGAGTGTTCCGTAAACCTTCCTTGCTATATGGTCGGTCTTTTTGATATATGTATATAATATGTATTTGTATACCTATGGTAACGCTAATCTTCATTTATCCATTCCCCCCACCTTTCCTTTTAGATAAGCATAGGTTTTTTTTTAATAAGTCTGTGATTGACTTTCTCTGTGGAAATATGTTCATTTGTGTCAGTTATTAGATAACGCCTATAAGTGATATCATAGGATATAGGACTTTTGCTTTCCGACTTACCTCATGTTCTGTGATTATCTCCAAGATCATCTATGGTGCCTCAAAGAGCAGTGTTTCATTGTTTTCCATGGCTAGTATTCATTGTGTACATGGACCACTTCTTCTTTATCCTTTCATCTGTTGATGGACATTTTGGTTGCTTCACTGTCTTGTCTATGGTGAATAAGGCTGCAGTGCAGCTTTTGCAGCCCGGGTCTTCTTCATTCTGGTCTTCTCAGGTGAGAGGCCCATTGGTGCGTCTGCTGGATTGAATGGTACCTCAATTTTTCGTTTTCAACGCAGCTCCTTTCTGTTCTCATTATTAGCGTTTAACCCTTTTGCATCTCACCAGCAGCTAGAGGGTACACAGTTCTCTAAAACCTCTTCAGCATTTATTGTTTGTAGACTTTTTGCCAATGGTCAGTCGACTGGTGTGAGTTGAAAACTTTTTGTAGATTAGATTGCATGAGTCTAATACTTCCTGAGGTGGAGCTTTTATCCATTTTCCTTTCTTTAAAAAGAGAGTGAGTAAAACTTACCTCTTCATACTATCTTCTTGAAAATTTGGCCTGTTTTGAATTTTTTGTATCCATTCCCTACCTCAGCACAATTTTGAGGGCAGGTGTCCTTTACAGCCCTGAGTCCTTGTGAATGGTAAGTGACCATTAGCTGTGGGTTAAAAGCTGCTCTTGCGGGAATCGGCCACAAGGCGGCAGCATTTCTCCTTTACCAAATCTGGTTACTAGGGCAACAGAGCCTTACTGGAAGTGGTGTTCTAGGTTGTAAATTAGAATGGAATGTGCGAGGAAAAAGCCCTTTAAGTTTATGTCTCATTACTTCTTGTTGGTATTTTGAATTTAATTTTTATTTCTTATCACAGCAAACTTGATTACAATGTTTTGTTTGTTCTAGGTGTGCAAGATGTGGTTCTTTCACACACATGCATATATCTATTCTTCTTCGGATCCTTTTCCCATGTAGGTAATGACACAATGTTGAGTAGACTTCTCTTGGTATTGCGTAGGTCTTTGGTGATTATATATTTCACATGTGTTTGTATCTCTCTGTTAACCTCAATATGGTAATGTATCCAATCCTCACACCTTTCCATTTGGTGAACCATAAGTTTTTTTAATGAATCTATGATAGTGTTTCTCTGTGGAAATATCTTTGTTTGTATCATTTTTTAGGTAACACCTATATGTGATATGATAGGATATGTGTCTTTCGCTTTCTCACTTACTCCAAGTTGCGTGATTACTTCTAGACTCATCTATGGTGCTGCAAATGGCATTGTTTCATTTTTTCACTAGCTCTTATTCCATCTGTACAGGTAGCAGTACTTCTTTGACCACCCATCTGTCGGTGGACTTTTTGGTTACTTCCATATCTTGGCTATTGTAATACTATGCAATGTAGATTTGCGTGCCTGTGTCCTTCCAATTCTCTCTTCTTCGTTTATAGGTCTAGGCATAGGTCTGCTAGATCATATGGTAGCTCAATGGTTACCTTTTAAAGGCACCTCTATTCTGTTCTCCTTAGTGGCTCTTTCCAGGTTACGTCCCACTTAAAGTGGAGGGTATGTATTTCTTCCTAGCACCTTCAGCATTTATTCTTTGTAGTTTTTGCTGATGGTTATTCTGAGTGGTGTGAGCTGATACCTCTTTGTGGTTGAATTTGCATGTGTCTCATAATGTGTTGAAATTGAGCTTTAAGACATGTCCTTTTAATTTTTCCAGCTGTGATTAGAGCTTATTTCTTCAAAGTGTTTTCTTAAAGTATGTGTCACCATTTGAAATATTTTGGCCATTATCTCCCTCAAGACATTTTGAGGGCAGGTTTCATTTACAGCCCTGAAGTACTTGTTCATATGAAGTGACCATTAGCTCAGGCTTTAAACCTGCTTTTGCAGGTAATGGCCAGAGAGCGGCAGCCTTTCTACGTTCCCCATGCTGGTACTAGGGAAACAGACCTACCGGCCAGTGGTGTTCTTCGGTTATAAATTAGAGTGCAATGTGCCCGGATAAACCCACAAATGTTGATGACTCCTTGCTTTTGTTTGTTTTTAATTTAATTTATATTTATTATTAGAGTAATATCCCATTGTGTACGTGGACCACTTCTTCTTGGTGCATTCCTCGGTTGATGGACATTTTCATTGCTTCCAAGTGCTGGCTATGGTAAATATTGCTGGCGTACAGGTTTGCCAGCCTGTGATTTTTGATTCTCATTTTCTCAGGTGATAGGCCAAGCAGTGGTTGTGATTGATTGACTGGTAGCTCAATGTTTCCCTTTTCAAAGCACCTACGTTGTGTTTTCATTAGTGGCTCTTTACATGCCCCCCCTTACAACCGAGGGTACGCATTTCTCCACACTCCCTTCACCGTTTATTTTTGGCAGCATTTTTCCTAATGGCCATTCTGATTGCTGTGAGCTGATAGGTTTTTGTAATATGGGTATGCATGACATTAAAATTTTTAAATTCATCATATTCCTACGCCTTTTTCTTTTCTCTTAAAAGAAAAAACCGTAAGTATAATAGAGCTCTTGAAATTGACTTCTTCGAAGGTTGCCCTCTTTTGAATTTTTTGGTCGATTTTTCACCCCAGAAATTTTTTGGAGGGCAGGTGTCATTTACAGAACTGCAAGTTGGTGAAAATTTAGTGACCTTTTGCAGTGGGTTCAAAGCTGCTGTTGTGGGAAACGTCCACAAGGAGGTAGCTTTTCTCCATTCCCCAATCTGGGTACTAGGGCAGCAGAGCCCTTCTGGAAGTCATTGTCCTAGGTTATAAATTAGAATGGAATTTGCCAGGAGAAATCCCCATAAGTTTATGTCTCATTACTTCTTCTTGGTTTTTAAAATTTTTTTAATCTGGGTAAAGTTTAGAATATTGTTTGTCCTAGGTGTACACCATCTGGTCCATTTGTACATTATGTATGTCTATTAATGTACAGATCCTCTTCCCATGTAAAATATTACAGTGTTCCATCGACCTCCCTTGCTATATGTTCGGTCTTTTTGATACATGTATATAATATGTATTTGTATATGTATAGTAACACTAATCCTCATTTCTCAATTTCCCCCCTCCTTTCCTTTTAGATGAGCATAGTTTGTTTTGTTTTCTAAGCCTGTGAGTGTCTTTCTCTTTGGAAATATGTTCATCTGTGTCAGTTATTAGATAATGCCATAAGTGATTATATAGGCTATAGGTCTTTTGCTTTCCGACCTACTTCATGTTTTGTGATTATCTCCAGGCTCATCTGTGGTGCCTCAAAGAGCAGCGCTTCAGTGTTTTCCATGGCTAATATTCCATTGTGTACATGGACCACTTCTTCTTGGTGCACTCCTCTGTTGATGGACATTTTCCTTGCTTCCAAGTGTTGCCTATGGTAAATATTGCTGGAGGGCAGGATTGCCAGCCTGTGATTTGTGATTTTCATTTTCTCAGGTGATAGACCCAGCAGTGGTTATGATTGATTGACTGGTATGGTAGCTCAACGTTTACCTTTTCAAGGCAACTCAATTGTGCTTTCATTAGTGGCTCTTACCACGTCCCCCTTAGAATCGAGGGTACGCATTTCTCCACAATCACGTCAGCATTTCTTGTTTGCAGCATTTTTGTTGATGGCCATTCTGACTGGTGTGAGCTGATAGGTTTTTGTAATTTGGGTTTACATGTCTGTAAAAATTCCTACAATTCATCATTTTTCCACGCCTTTTTCTTTTCTGTTAAAAGAAAAAAGAACAAAAGTGTGAGTATAATATACCTCTTCAAATTTTCTTTTTGGAAGGTTGCACTCTAGAATTTTTTGGTCGATTTTCGACCTCAGTATTTTTTGGAGGGCAGGTGTCATTTACAGACCTGCAATTGGTGAATATTTAGTGACCTTTTGCAGTGGGTTTAAAGCTGCTGTGGTGGGAAACGGCCACAAGGATGCAGCATTTCTCCATTCCCAAATCTGGGTACTAGGGCAGCAGAGCCGTTCTGGAAGTCGTTTGCCTAGGTTGTAAATTTGAATGGAATGTGCCAGGAAAACCCCCCATAAGTTTATGTCTCATTACTCCTAGTTCGTTGTTTTAATTTTTTCAATTGGGGTAATGGTTAGAATGTTGCTTGTCCAAGGTGTACACACTCTGGTTCATCTACATATTCTATATACCTATTTATGTAGAGATCCTCTTCCCCTGTAAATTATTACAGAGTGTTCCGTAAACCTTCCTTGCTATATGGTCGGTCTTTTTGATATATGTATATAATATGTATTTGTATACATATGGTAACGCTAATCTTCATTTATCCATTCCCCCCACCTTTCCTTTTAGATAAGCATAGGTTTTTTTTAATAAGTCTGTGATTGACTTTCTCTGTGGAAATATGTTCATTTGTGTCAGTTATTAGATAACGCCTATAAGTGATATCATAGGATATAGGACTTTTGCTTTCCGACTTACCTCATGTTCTGTGATTATCTCCAAGATCATCTATGGTGCCTCAAAGAGCAGTGTTTCATTGTTTTCCATGGCTAGTATTCATTGTGTACATGGACCACTTCTTCTTTATCCTTTCATCTGTTGATGGACATTTTGGTTGCTTCACTGTCTTGGCTATGGTGAATAAGGCTGCAGTGCAGCTTTTGCAGCCCGGGTCTTCTTCATTCTGGTCTTCTCAGGTGAGAGGCCCATTGGTGCGTCTGCTGGATTGAATGGTACCTCAATTTTTCCTTTTCAACGCAGCTCCTTTCTGTTCTCATTATTAGCGTTTAACCCTTTTGCATCTCACCAGCAGCTAGAGGGTACACAGTTCTCTAAAACCTCTTCAGCATTTATTGTTTGTAGACTTTTTGCCAATGGTCAGTCGACTGGTGTGAGTTGAAAACTTTTTGTAGATTAGATTGCATGAGTCTAATACTTCCTGAGGTGGAGCTTTTATCCATTTTCCTTTCTTTAAAAAGAGAGTGAGTAAAACTTACCTCTTCATACTATCTTCTTGAAAATTTGGCCTGTTTTGAATTTTTTGTATCCATTCCCTACCTCAGCACAATTTTGAGCGCAGGTGTCCTTTACAGCCCTGAGTCCTTGTGAATGGTAAGTGACCATTAGCTGTGGGTTAAAAGCTGCTCTTGCGGGAATCGGCCACAAGGCGGCAGCATTTCTCCTTTACCAAATCTGGTTACTAGGGCAACAGAGCCTTACTGGAAGTGGTGTTCTAGGTGGTAAATTAGAATGGAATGTGCGAGGAAAAAGCCCTTTAAGTTTATGTCTCATTACTTCTTGTTGGTATTTTGAACTTAATTTTTATTTCTTATCACAGCAAACTTGATTACAATGTTTTGTTTGTTCTAGGTGTGCAAGATGTGGTTCTTTCACACACATGCATATATCTATTCTTCTTCGGATCCTTTTCCCATGTAGGTAATGACACAATGTTGAGTAGACTTCTCTTGGTATTGCGTAGGTCTTTGGTGATTATATATTTCACATGTGTTTGTATCTCTCTGTTAACCTCAATATGGTAATGTATCCAATCCTCACACCTTTCCATTTGGTGAACCATAAGTTTTTTTAATGAATCTATGATAGTGTTTCTCTGTGGAAATATCTTTGTTTGTATCATTTTTTAGGTAACACCTATATGTGATATGATAGGATATGTGTCTTTCGCTTTCTCACTTACTCCAAGTTGCGTGATTACTTCTAGACTCATCTATGGTGCTGCAAATGGCATTGTTTCATTTTTTCACTAGCTCTTATTCCATCTGTACAGGTAGCAGTACTTCTTTGACCACCCATCTGTCGGTGGACTTTTTGGTTACTTCCATATCTTGGCTATTGTAATACTATGCAATGTAGATTTGCATGCCTGTGTCCTTCCAATTCTCTCTTCTTCGTTTATAGGTCTAGGCATAGGTCTGCTAGATCATATGGTAGCTCAATGGTTACCTTTTAAAGGCACCTCTATTCTGTTCTCCTTAGTGGCTCTTTCCAGGTTACGTCCCACTTAAAGTGGAGGGTATGTATTTCTTCCTAGCACCTTCAGCATTTATTCTTTGTAGTTTTTGCTGATGGTTATTCTGAGTGGTGTGAGCTGATACCTCTTTGTGGTTGAATTTGCATGTGTCTCATAATGTGTTGAAATTGAGCTTTAAGACATGTCCTTTTAATTTTTCCAGCTGTGATTAGAGCTTATTTCTTCAAAGTGTTTTCTTAAAGTATGTGTCACCATTTGAAATATTTTGGCCATTATCTCCCTCAAGACATTTTGAGGGCAGGTTTCATTTACAGCCCTGAAGTACTTGTTCATATGAAGTGACCATTAGCTCAGGCTTTAAACCTGCTTTTGCAGGTAATGGCCAGAGAGCGGCAGCCTTTCTACGTTCCCCATGCTGGTACTAGGGAAACAGACCTACCGGCCAGTGGTGTTCTTCGGTTATAAATTAGAGTGCAATGTGCCCGGATAAACCCACAAATGTTGATGACTCCTTGCTTTTGTTTGTTTTTAATTTAATTTATATTTATTATTAGAGTAATATCCCATTGTGTACGTGGACCACTTCTTCTTGGTGCATTCCTCGGTTGATGGACATTTTCATTGCTTCCAAGTGCTGGCTATGGTAAATATTGCTGGCGTACAGGTTTGCCAGCCTGTGATTTTTGATCCTCATTTTCTCAGGTGATAGGCCAAGCAGTGGTTGTGATTGATTGACTGGTAGCTCAATGTTTCCCTTTTCAAAGCACCTACGTTGTGTTTTCATTAGTGGCTCTTTACATGCCCCCCCTTACAACCGAGGGTACGCATTTCTCCACACTCCCTTCACCGTTTATTTTTGGCAGCATTTTTCCTAATGGCCATTCTGATTGCTGTGAGCTGATAGGTTTTTGTAATATGGGTATGCATGACATTAAAATTTTTAAATTCATCATATTCCTACGCCTTTTTCTTTTCTCTTAAAAGAAAAAACCGTAAGTATAATAGAGCTCTTGAAATTGACTTCTTCGAAGGTTGCCCTCTTTTGAATTTTTTGGTCGATTTTTCACCCCAGAAATTTTTTGGAGGGCAGGTGTCATTTACAGAACTGCAAGTTGGTGAAAATTTAGTGACCTTTTGCAGTGGGTTCAAAGCTGCTGTTGTGGGAAACGTCCACAAGGAGGTAGCTTTTCTCCATTCCCCAATCTGGGTACTAGGGCAGCAGAGCCTTTCTGGAAGTCATTGTCCTAGGTTATAAATTAGAATGGAATTTGCCAGGAGAAATCCCCATAAGTTTATGTCTCATTACTTCTTCTTGGTTTTTAAAATTTTTTTAATCTGGGTAAAGTTTAGAATATTGTTTGTCCTAGGTGTACACCATCTGGTCCATTTGTACATTATGTATGTCTATTAATGTACAGATCCTCTTCCCATGTAAAATATTACAGTGTTCCATCGACCTCCCTTGCTATATGTTCGGTCTTTTTGATACATGTATATAATATGTATTTGTATATGTATAGTAACACTAATCCTCATTTCTCAATTTCCCCCCTCCTTTCCTTTTAGATGAGCATAGTTTGTTTTGTTTTCTAAGCCTGTGAGTGTCTTTCTCTTTGGAAATATGTTCATCTGTGTCAGTTATTAGATAATGCCATAAGTGATTATATAGGCTATAGGTCTTTTGCTTTCCGACCTACTTCATGTTTTGTGATTATCTCCAGGCTCATCTGTGGTGCCTCAAAGAGCAGCGCTTCAGTGTTTTCCATGGCTAATATTCCATTGTGTACATGGACCACTTCTTCTTGGTGCATTCCTCTGTTGATGGACATTTTCCTTGCTTCCAAGTGTTGCCTATGGTAAATATTGCTGGAGGGCAGGATTGCCAGCCTGTGATTTGTGATTTTCATTTTCTCAGGTGATAGACCCAGCAGTGGTTATGATTGATTGACTGGTATGGTAGCTCAACGTTTACCTTTTCAAGGCAACTCAATTGTGCTTTCATTAGTGGCTCTTACCACGTCCCCCTTAGAATCGAGGGTACGCATTTCTCCACAATCAGGTCAGCATTTCTTGTTTGCAGCATTTTTGTTGATGGCCATTCTGACTGGTGTGAGCTGATAGGTTTTTGTAATTTGGGTTTACATGTCTGTAAAAATTCCTACAATTCATCATTTTTCCACGCCTTTTTCTTTTCTGTTAAAAGAAAAAAGAACAAAAGTGTGAGTATAATATACCTCTTCAAATTTTCTTTTTGGAAGGTTGCACTCTAGAATTTTTTGGTCGATTTTCGACCTCAGTATTTTTTGGAGGGCAGGTGTCATTTACAGACCTGCAATTGGTGAATATTTAGTGACCTTTTGCAGTGGGTTTAAAGCTGCTGTGGTGGGAAACGGCCACAAGGATGCAGCATTTCTCCATTCCCAAATCTGGGTACTAGGGCAGCAGAGCCGTTCTGGAAGTCGTTTGCCTAGGTTGTAAATTTGAATGGAATGTGCCAGGAAAACCCCCCATAAGTTTATGTCTCATTACTCCTAGTTCGTTGTTTTAATTTTTTCAATTGGGGTAATGGTTAGAATGTTGCTTGTCCAAGGTGTACACACTCTGGTTCATCTACATATTCTATATACCTATTTATGTAGAGATCCTCTTCCCCTGTAAATTATTACAGAGTGTTCCGTAAACCTTCCTTGCTATATGGTCGGTCTTTTTGATATATGTATATAATATGTATTTGTATACATATGGTAACGCTAATCTTCATTTATCCATTCCCCCCACCTTTCCTTTTAGATAAGCATAGGTTTTTTTTTAATAAGTCTGTGATTGACTTTCTCTGTGGAATTATGTTCATTTGTGTCAGTTATTAGATAACGCCTATAAGTGATATCATAGGATATAGGACTTTTGCTTTCCGACTTACCTCATGTTCTGTGATTATCTCCAAGATCATCTATGGTGCCTCAAAGAGCAGTGTTTCATTGTTTTCCATGGCTAGTATTCATTGTGTACATGGACCACTTCTTCTTTATCCTTTCATCTGTTGATGGACATTTTGGTTGCTTCACTGTCTTGGCTATGGTGAATAAGGCTGCAGTGCAGCTTTTGCAGCCCGGGTCTTCTTCATTCTGGTCTTCTCAGGTGAGAGGCCCATTGGTGCGTCTGCTGGATTGAATGGTACCTCAATTTTTCCTTTTCAACGCAGCTCCTTTCTGTTCTCATTATTAGCGTTTAACCCTTTTGCATCTCACCAGCAGCTAGAGGGTACACAGTTCTCTAAAACCTCTTCAGCATTTATTGTTTGTAGACTTTTTGCCAATGGTCAGTCGACTGGTGTGAGTTGAAAACTTTTTGTAGATTAGATTGCATGAGTCTAATATTTCCTGAGGTGGAGCTTTTATCCATTTTCCTTTCTTTAAAAAGAGAGTGAGTAAAACTTACCTCTTCATACTATCTTCTTGAAAATTTGGCCTGTTTTGAATTTTTTGTATCCATTCCCTACCTCAGCACAATTTTGAGGGCAGGTGTCCTTTACAGCCCTGAGTCCTTGTGAATGGTAAGTGACCATTAGCTGTGGGTTAAAAGCTGCTCTTGCGGGAATCGGCCACAAGGCGGCAGCATTTCTCCTTTACCAAATCTGGTTACTAGGGCAACAGAGCCTTACTGGAAGTGGTGTTCTAGGTTGTAAATTAGAATGGAATGTGCGAGGAAAAAGCCCTTTAAGTTTATGTCTCATTACTTCTTGTTGGTATTTTGAATTTAATTTTTATTTCTTATCACAGCAAACTTGATTACAATGTTTTGTTTGTTCTAGGTGTGCAAGATGTGGTTCTTTCACACACATGCATATATCTATTCTTCTTCGGATCCTTTTCCCATGTAGGTAATGACACAATGTTGAGTAGACTTCTCTTGGTATTGCGTAGGTCTTTGGTGATTATATATTTCACATGTGTTTGTATCTCTCTGTTAACCTCAATATGGTAATGTATCCAATCCTCACACCTTTCCATTTGGTGAACCATAAGTTTTTTTAATGAATCTATGATAGTGTTTCTCTGTGGAAATATCTTTGTTTGTATCATTTTTTAGGTAACACCTATATGTGATATGATAGGATATGTGTCTTTCGCTTTCTCACTTACTCCAAGTTGCGTGATTACTTCTAGACTCATCTATGGTGCTGCAAATGGCATTGTTTCATTTTTTCACTAGCTCTTATTCCATCTGTACAGGTAGCAGTACTTCTTTGACCACCCATCTGTCGGTGGACTTTTTGGTTACTTCCATATCTTGGCTATTGTAATACTATGCAATGTAGATTTGCGTGCCTGTGTCCTTCCAATTCTCTCTTCTTCGTTTATAGGTCTAGGCATAGGTCTGCTAGATCATATGGTAGCTCAATGGTTACCTTTTAAAGGCACCTCTATTCTGTTCTCCTTAGTGGCTCTTTCCAGGTTACGTCCCACTTAAAGTGGAGGGTATGTATTTCTTCCTAGCACCTTCAGCATTTATTCTTTGTAGTTTTTGCTGATGGTTATTCTGAGTGGTGTGAGCTGATACCTCTTTGTGGTTGAATTTGCATGTGTCTCATAATGTGTTGAAATTGAGCTTTAAGACATGTCCTTTTAATTTTTCCAGCTGTGATTAGAGCTTATTTCTTCAAAGTGTTTTCTTAAAGTATGTGTCACCATTTGAAATATTTTGGCCATTATCTCCCTCAAGACATTTTGAGGGCAGGTTTCATTTACAGCCCTGAAGTACTTGTTCATATGAAGTGACCATTAGCTCAGGCTTTAAACCTGCTTTTGCAGGTAATGGCCAGAGAGCGGCAGCCTTTCTACGTTCCCCATGCTGGTCCTAGGGAAACAGACCTACCGGCCAGTGGTGTTCTTCGGTTATAAATTAGAGTGCAATGTGCCCGGATAAACCCACAAATGTTGATGACTCCTTGCTTTTGTTTGTTTTTAATTTAATTTATATTTATTATTAGAGTAATATCCCATTGTGTACGTGGACCACTTCTTCTTGGTGCATTCCTCGGTTGATGGACATTTTCATTGCTTCCAAGTGCTGGCTATGGTAAATATTGCTGGCGTACAGGTTTGCCAGCCTGTGATTTTTGATTCTCATTTTCTCAGGTGATAGGCCAAGCAGTGGTTGTGATTGATTGACTGGTAGCTCAATGTTTCCCTTTTCAAAGCACCTACGTTGTGTTTTCATTAGTGGCTCTTTACATGCCCCCCCTTACAACCGAGGGTACGCATTTCTCCACACTCCCTTCACCGTTTATTTTTGGCAGCATTTTTCCTAATGGCCATTCTGATTGCTGTGAGCTGATAGGTTTTTGTAATATGGGTATGCATGACATTAAAATTTTTAAATTCATCATATTCCTACGCCTTTTTCTTTTCTCTTAAAAGAAAAAACCGTAAGTATAATAGAGCTCTTGAAATTGACTTCTTCGAAGGTTGCCCTCTTTTGAATTTTTTGGTCGATTTTTCACCCCAGAAATTTTTTGGAGGGCAGGTGTCATTTACAGAACTGCAAGTTGGTGAAAATTTAGTGACCTTTTGCAGTGGGTTCAAAGCTGCTGTTGTGGGAAACGTCCACAAGGAGGTAGCTTTTCTCCATTCCCCAATCTGGGTACTAGGGCAGCAGAGCCCTTCTGGAAGTCATTGTCCTAGGTTATAAATTAGAATGGAATTTGCCAGGAGAAATCCCCATAAGTTTATGTCTCATTACTTCTTCTTGGTTTTTAAAATTTTTTTAATCTGGGTAAAGTTTAGAATATTGTTTGTCCTAGGTGTACACCATCTGGTCCATTTGTACATTATGTATGTCTATTAATGTACAGATCCTCTTCCCATGTAAAATATTACAGTGTTCCATCGACCTCCCTTGCTATATGTTCGGTCTTTTTGATACATGTATATAATATGTATTTGTATATGTATAGTAACACTAATCCTCATTTCTCAATTTCCCCCCTCCTTTCCTTTTAGATGAGCATAGTTTGTTTTGTTTTCTAAGCCTGTGAGTGTCTTTCTCTTTGGAAATATGTTCATCTGTGTCAGTTATTAGATAATGCCATAAGTGATTATATAGGCTATAGGTCTTTTGCTTTCCGACCTACTTCATGTTTTGTGATTATCTCCAGGCTCATCTGTGGTGCCTCAAAGAGCAGCGCTTCAGTGTTTTCCATGGCTAATATTCCATTGTGTACATGGACCACTTCTTCTTGGTGCATTCCTCTGTTGATGGACATTTTCCTTGCTTCCAAGTGTTGCCTATGGTAAATATTGCTGGAGGGCAGGATTGCCAGCCTGTGATTTGTGATTTTCATTTTCTCAGGTGATAGACCCAGCAGTGGTTATGATTGATTGACTGGTATGGTAGCTCAACGTTTACCTTTTCAAGGCAACTCAATTGTGCTTTCATTAGTGGCTCTTACCACGTCCCCCTTAGAATCGAGGGTACGCATTTCTCCACAATCACGTCAGCATTTCTTGTTTGCAGCATTTTTGTTGATGGCCATTCTGACTGGTGTGAGCTGATAGGTTTTTGTAATTTGGGTTTACATGTCTGTAAAAATTCCTACAATTCATCATTTTTCCACGCCTTTTTCTTTTCTGTTAAAAGAAAAAAGAACAAAAGTGTGAGTATAATATACCTCTTCAAATTTTCTTTTTGGAAGGTTGCACTCTAGAATTTTTTGGTCGATTTTCGACCTCAGTATTTTTTGGAGGGCAGGTGTCATTTACAGACCTGCAATTGGTGAATATTTAGTGACCTTTTGCAGTGGGTTTAAAGCTGCTGTGGTGGGAAACGGCCACAAGGATGCAGCATTTCTCCATTCCCAAATCTGGGTACTAGGGCAGCAGAGCCGTTCTGGAAGTCGTTTGCCTAGGTTGTAAATTTGAATGGAATGTGCCAGGAAAACCCCCCATAAGTTTATGTCTCATTACTCCTAGTTCGTTGTTTTAATTTTTTCAATTGGGGTAATGGTTAGAATGTTGCTTGTCCAAGGTGTACACACTCTGGTTCATCTACATATTCTATATACCTATTTATGTAGAGATCCTCTTCCCCTGTAAATTATTACAGAGTGTTCCGTAAACCTTCCTTGCTATATGGTCGGTCTTTTTGATATATGTATATAATATGTATTTGTATACATATGGTAACGCTAATCTTCATTTATCCATTCCCCCCACCTTTCCTTTTAGATAAGCATAGGTTTTTTTTTAATAAGTCTGTGATTGACTTTCTCTGTGGAAATATGTTCATTTGTGTCAGTTATTAGATAACGCCTGTAAGTGATATCATAGGATATAGGACTTTTGCTTTCCGACTTACCTCATGTTCTGTGATTATCTCCAAGATCATCTATGGTGCCTCAAAGAGCAGTGTTTCATTGTTTTCCATGGCTAGTATTCATTGTGTACATGGACCACTTCTTCTTTATCCTTTCATCTGTTGATGGACATTTTGGTTGCTTCACTGTCTTGGCTATGGTGAATAAGGCTGCAGTGCAGCTTTTGCAGCCCGGGTCTTCTTCATTCTGGTCTTCTCAGGTGAGAGGCCCATTGGTGCGTCTGCTGGATTGAATGGTACCTCAATTTTTCCTTTTCAACGCAGCTCCTTTCTGTTCTCATTATTAGCGTTTAACCCTTTTGCATCTCACCAGCAGCTAGAGGGTACACAGTTCTCTAAAACCTCTTCAGCATTTATTGTTTGTAGACTTTTTGCCAATGGTCAGTCGACTGGTGTGAGTTGAAAACTTTTTGTAGATTAGATTGCATGAGTCTAATACTTCCTGAGGTGGAGCTTTTATCCATTTTCCTTTCTTTAAAAAGAGAGTGAGTAAAACTTACCTCTTCATACTATCTTCTTGAAAATTTGGCCTGTTTTGAATTTTTTGTATCCATTCCCTACCTCAGCACAATTTTGAGGGCAGGTGTCCTTTACAGCCCTGAGTCCTTGTGAATGGTAAGTGACCATTAGCTGTGGGTTAAAAGCTGCTCTTGCGGGAATCGGCCACAAGGCGGCAGCATTTCTCCTTTACCAAATCTGGTTACTAGGGCAACAGAGCCTTACTGGAAGTGGTGTTCTAGGTGGTAAATTAGAATGGAATGTGCGAGGAAAAAGCCCTTTAAGTTTATGTCTCATTACTTCTTGTTGGTATTTTGAATTTAATTTTTATTTCTTATCACAGCAAACTTGATTACAATGTTTTGTTTGTTCTAGGTGTGCAAGATGTGGTTCTTTCACACACATGCATATATCTATTCTTCTTCGGATCCTTTTCCCATGTAGGTAATGACACAATGTTGAGTAGACTTCTCTTGGTATTGCGTAGGTCTTTGGTGATTATATATTTCACATGTGTTTGTATCTCTCTGTTAACCTCAATATGGTAATGTATCCAATCCTCACACCTTTCCATTTGGTGAACCATAAGTTTTTTTAATGAATCTATGATAGTGTTTCTCTGTGGAAATATCTTTGTTTGTATCATTTTTTAGGTAACACCTATATGTGATATGATAGGATATGTGTCTTTCGCTTTCTCACTTACTCCAAGTTGCGTGATTACTTCTAGACTCATCTATGGTGCTGCAAATGGCATTGTTTCATTTTTTCACTAGCTCTTATTCCATCTGTACAGGTAGCAGTACTTCTTTGACCACCCATCTGTCGGTGGACTTTTTGGTTACTTCCATATCTTGGCTATTGTAATACTATGCAATGTAGATTTGCGTGCCTGTGTCCTTCCAATTCTCTCTTCTTCGTTTATAGGTCTAGGCATAGGTCTGCTAGATCATATGGTAGCTCAATGGTTACCTTTTAAAGGCACCTCTATTCTGTTCTCCTTAGTGGCTCTTTCCAGGTTACGTCCCACTTAAAGTGGAGGGTATGTATTTCTTCCTAGCACCTTCAGCATTTATTCTTTGTAGTTTTTGCTGATGGTTATTCTGAGTGGTGTGAGCTGATACCTCTTTGTGGTTGAATTTGCATGTGTCTCATAATGTGTTGAAATTGAGCTTTAAGACATGTCCTTTTAATTTTTCCAGCTGTGATTAGAGCTTATTTCTTCAAAGTGTTTTCTTAAAGTATGTGTCACCATTTGAAATATTTTGGCCATTATCTCCCTCAAGACATTTTGAGGGCAGGTTTCATTTACAGCCCTGAAGTACTTGTTCATATGAAGTGACCATTAGCTCAGGCTTTAAACCTGCTTTTGCAGGTAATGGCCAGAGAGCGGCAGCCTTTCTACGTTCCCCATGCTGGTACTAGGGAAACAGACCTACCGGCCAGTGGTGTTCTTCGGTTATAAATTAGAGTGCAATGTGCCCGGATAAACCCACAAATGTTGATGACTCCTTGCTTTTGTTTGTTTTTAATTTAATTTATATTTATTATTAGAGTAATATCCCATTGTGTACGTGGACCACTTCTTCTTGGTGCATTCCTCGGTTGATGGACATTTTCATTGCTTCCAAGTGCTGGCTATGGTAAATATTGCTGGCGTACAGGTTTGCCAGCCTGTGATTTTTGATCCTCATTTTCTCAGGTGATAGGCCAAGCAGTGGTTGTGATTGATTGACTGGTAGCTCAATGTTTCCCTTTTCAAAGCACCTACGTTGTGTTTTCATTAGTGGCTCTTTACATGCCCCCCCTTACAACCGAGGGTACGCATTTCTCCACACTCCCTTCACCGTTTATTTTTGGCAGCATTTTTCCTAATGGCCATTCTGATTGCTGTGAGCTGATAGGTTTTTGTAATATGGGTATGCATGACATTAAAATTTTTAAATTCATCATATTCCTACGCCTTTTTCTTTTCTCTTAAAAGAAAAAACCGTAAGTATAATAGAGCTCTTGAAATTGACTTCTTCGAAGGTTGCCCTCTTTTGAATTTTTTGGTCGATTTTTCACCCCAGAAATTTTTTGGAGGGCAGGTGTCATTTACAGAACTGCAAGTTGGTGAAAATTTAGTGACCTTTTGCAGTGGGTTCAAAGCTGCTGTTGTGGGAAACGTCCACAAGGAGGTAGCTTTTCTCCATTCCCCAATCTGGGTACTAGGGCAGCAGAGCCCTTCTGGAAGTCATTGTCCTAGGTTATAAATTAGAATGGAATTTGCCAGGAGAAATCCCCATAAGTTTATGTCTCATTACTTCTTCTTGGTTTTTAAAATTTTTTTAATCTGGGTAAAGTTTAGAATATTGTTTGTCCTAGGTGTACACCATCTGGTCCATTTGTACATTATGTATGTCTATTAATGTACAGATCCTCTTCCCATGTAAAATATTACAGTGTTCCATCGACCTCCCTTGCTATATGTTCGGTCTTTTTGATACATGTATATAATATGTATTTGTATATGTATAGTAACACTAATCCTCATTTCTCAATTTCCCCCCTCCTTTCCTTTTAGATGAGCATAGTTTGTTTTGTTTTCTAAGCCTGTGAGTGTCTTTCTCTTTGGAAATATGTTCATCTGTGTCAGTTATTAGATAATGCCATAAGTGATTATATAGGCTATAGGTCTTTTGCTTTCCGACCTACTTCATGTTTTGTGATTATCTCCAGGCTCATCTGTGGTGCCTCAAAGAGCAGCGCTTCAGTGTTTTCCATGGCTAATATTCCATTGTGTACATGGACCACTTCTTCTTGGTGCATTCCTCTGTTGATGGACATTTTCCTTGCTTCCAAGTGTTGCCTATGGTAAATATTGCTGGAGGGCAGGATTGCCAGCCTGTGATTTGTGATTTTCATTTTCTCAGGTGATAGACCCAGCAGTGGTTATGATTGATTGACTGGTATGGTAGCTCAACGTTTACCTTTTCAAGGCAACTCAATTGTGCTTTCATTAGTGGCTCTTACCACGTCCCCCTTAGAATCGAGGGTACGCATTTCTCCACAATCACGTCAGCATTTCTTGTTTGCAGCATTTTTGTTGATGGCCATTCTGACTGGTGTGAGCTGATAGGTTTTTGTAATTTGGGTTTACATGTCTGTAAAAATTCCTACAATTCATCATTTTTCCACGCCTTTTTCTTTTCTGTTAAAAGAAAAAAGAACAAAAGTGTGAGTATAATATACCTCTTCAAATTTTCTTTTTGGAAGGTTGCACTCTAGAATTTTTTGGTCGATTTTCGACCTCAGTATTTTTTGGAGGGCAGGTGTCATTTACAGACCTGCAATTGGTGAATATTTAGTGACCTTTTGCAGTGGGTTTAAAGCTGCTGTGGTGGGAAACGGCCACAAGGATGCAGCATTTCTCCATTCCCAAATCTGGGTACTAGGGCAGCAGAGCCGTTCTGGAAGTCGTTTGCCTAGGTTGTAAATTTGAATGGAATGTGCCAGGAAAACCCCCCATAAGTTTATGTCTCATTACTCCTAGTTCGTTGTTTTAATTTTTTCAATTGGGGTAATGGTTAGAATGTTGCTTGTCCAAGGTGTACACACTCTGGTTCATCTACATATTCTATATACCTATTTATGTAGAGATCCTCTTCCCCTGTAAATTATTACAGAGTGTTCCGTAAACCTTCCTTGCTATATGGTCGGTCTTTTTGATATATGTATATAATATGTATTTGTATACATATGGTAACGCTAATCTTCATTTATCCATTCCCCCCACCTTTCCTTTTAGATAAGCATAGTTTTTTTTTAATAAGTCTATGATTGACTTTCTCTGTGGAAATATGTTCATTTGTGTCAGTTATTAGATAACGCCTATAAGTGATATCATAGGATATAGGACTTTTGCTTTCCGACTTACCTCATGTTCTATGATTATCTCCAAGATCATCTATGGTGCCTCAAAGAGCAGTGTTTCATTGTTTTCCATGGCTAGTATTCATTGTGTACATGGACCACTTCTTCTTTATCCTTTCATCTGTTGATGGACATTTTGGTTGCTTCACTGTCTTGTCTATTGTGAATAAGGCTGCAGTGCAGCTTTTGCAGCCCGGGTCTTCTTCATTCTGGTCTTCTCAGGTGAGAGGCCCATTGGTGCGCCTGCTGGATTGAATGGTACCTCAATTTTTCCTTTTCAACGCAGCTCCTTTCTGTTCTCATTATTAGCGTTTAACCCTTTTGCATCTCACCAGCAGCTAGAGGGTACACAGTTCTCTAAAACCTCTTCAGCATTTATTGTTTGTAGACTTTTTGCCAATGGTCAGTCGACTGGTGTAAGTTGAAACTTTTTGTAGATTAGATTGCATGAGTCTAATTCTTCCTGAGGTGGAGCTTTTATCCATTTTCCTTTCTTTAAAAAGAGAGTGAGTAAAACTTACCTCTTCATACTATCTTCTTGAAAATTTGGCCTGTTTTGAATTTTTTGTATCCATTCCCTACCTCAGCACAATTTTGAGGGCAGGTGTCCTTTACAGCCCTGAGTCCTTGTGAATGGTAAGTGACCATTAGCTGTGGGTTAAAAGCTGCTCTTGCGGGAATCGGCCACAAGGCGGCAGCATTTCTCCTTTACCAAATCTGGTTTCTAGGGCAACAGAGCCTTACTGGAAGTGGTGTTCTAGGTTGTAAATTAGAATGGAATGTGCGAGGAAAAAGCCCTTTAAGTTTATGTCTCATTACTTCTTGTTGGTATTTTGAACTTAATTTTTATTTCTTATCACAGCAAACTTGATTACAATGTTTTGTTTGTTCTAGGTGTGCAAGATGTGGTTCTTTCACACACATGCATATATCTATTCTTCTTCGGATCCTTTTCCCATGTAGGTAATGACACAATGTTGAGTAGACTTCTCTTGGTATTGCGTAGGTCTTTGGTGATTATATATTTCACATGTGTTTGTATCTCTCTGTTAACCTCAATATGGTAATGTATCCAATCCTCACACCTTTCCATTTGGTGAACCATAAGTTTTTTTAATGAATCTATGATAGTGTTTCTCTGTGGAAATATCTTTGTTTGTATCATTTTTTAGGTAACACCTATATGTGATATGATAGGATATGTGTCTTTCGCTTTCTCACTTACTCCAAGTTGCGTGATTACTTCTAGACTCATCTATGGTGCTGCAAATGGCATTGTTTCATTTTTTCACTAGCTCCTATTCCATCTGTACAGGTAGCAGTTCTTCTTTGTCCACCCATCTGTCGGTGGACTTTTTGGTTACTTCCATATCTTGGCTATTGTAATACTATGCAATGTAGATTTGCGTGCCTGTGTCCTTCCAATTCTCTCTTCTTAGTTTATAGGCCCAGGAATAGGTCTGCTGGATCATATGGTAGCTCAATGGTTACCTTTTAAAGGCACCTCTATTCTGTTCTCCTTAGTGGCTCTTTCCAGGTTACGTCCCACTTAAAGTAGAGGGTATGCATTTCTTCCCGGCACCTTCAGCATTTATTCTTTGTAGTTTTTGCTGATGGTTATTCTGAGTGGTGTGAGCTGATACCTCTTTGTGGTTGAATTTGCATGTGTCTCATAATGTGTTGAAATTGAGCTTTAAGACATGTCCTTTTTATTTTTCCAGCTGTGATTAGAGCTTATTTCTTCAAAGTGTTTTCTTAAAGTATGTGTCACCATTTGAAATATTTTGGCCATTATCTCCCTCAAGACATTTTGAGGGCAGATTTCATTTACAGACCTGCAGTACTTGTTCATATGAAGTGACCATTAGCTCAGGCTTTAAACCTGCTTTTGCAGGTAATGGCCAGAGAGCGGCAGCCTTTCTACGTTCCCCATGCTGGTCCTAGGGAAACAGACCTACCGGCCAGTGGTGTTCTTCGGTTATAAATTAGACTGCAATGTGCCCGGATAAACCCACAAATGTTGATGTCTCCTTGCTTTTGTTTGTTTTTAATTTAATTTATATTTATTATTAGAGTAATATTCCATTGTGTACGTGGACCACTTCTTCTTGGTGCATTCCTCGGTTGATGGACATTTTCATTGCTTCCAAGTGCTGGCTATGGTAAATATTGCTGGCGTACAGGTTTGCCAGCCTGTGATTTTTGATTCTCATTTTCTCAGGTGATAGGCCAAGCAGTGGTTGTGATTGATTGACTGGTAGCTCAATGTTTCCCTTTTCAAAGCACCTACATTGTGTTTGCATTAGTGGCTCTTTACATGTCCCCCCTTACAAACGAGGGTACGCATTTCTCCACACACCCTTCACCGTTTATATTTTGCAGCATTTTTCCTAAAGGCCATTCTGATTGCTGTGAGCTGATAGGTTTTTGTAATATGGGTATGCATGACATTAAAATTTTTAAAATTCATCATATTCCTACGCCTTTTTCTTTTCTCTTAAAAGAAAAAACCGTAAGTACAATAGAGCTCTTGAAATTGGCTTCTTCGAAGGTTGCCCTCTTTTGAATTTTTTGGTCGATTTTTGACCCCAGAAATTTTTTGGAGGGCAGGTGTCATTGACAGAACTGCAAGTTGGTGAAAATTTAGTGACCTTTTGCAGTGGGTTCAAAGCTGCTGTTGTGGGAAACGTCCACAAGGAGGTAGCTTTTCTCCATTCCCCAATCTGGGTACTAGGGCAGCAGAGCCTTTCTGGAAGTCATTGTCCTAGGTTATAAATTAGAATGGAATTTGCCAGGAGAAATCCCCATAAGTTTATGTCTCATTACTTCTTCTTGGTTTTTAAAATTTTTTTAATCTGGGTAAAGTTTAGAATATTGTTTGTCCTAGGTGTACACCATCTGGTCCATTTGTACATTATGTATGTCTATTAATGTACAGATCCTCTTCCCATGTAAAATATTACAGTGTTCCATCGACCTCCCTTGCTATATGTTCGGTCTTTTTGATACATGTATATAATATGTATTTGTATATGTATAGTAACACTAATCCTCATTTCTCAATTTCCCCCCTCCTTTCCTTTTAGATGAGCATAGTTTGTTTTGTTTTCTAAGCCTGTGAGTGTCTTTCTCTTTGGAAATATGTTCATCTGTGTCAGTTATTAGATAATGCCATAAGTGATTATATAGGCTATAGGTCTTTTGCTTTCCGACCTACTTCATGTTTTGTGATTATCTCCAGGCTCATCTGTGGTGCCTCAAAGAGCAGCGCTTCAGTGTTTTCCATGGCTAATATTCCATTGTGTACATGGACCACTTCTTCTTGGTGCATTCCTCTGTTGATGGACATTTTCCTTGCTTCCAAGTGTTGCCTATGGTAAATAATGCTGGAGGGCAGGATTGCCAGCCTGTGATTTGTGATTTTCATTTTCTCAGGTGATAGACCCAGCAGTGGTTATGATTGATTGAATGGTATGGTAGCTCAACGTTTACCTTTTCAAGGCACCTCAATTGTGCTTTCATTAGTGGCTCTTACCACGTCCCCCTTAGAATCGAGGGTACGCACTTCTCCACAATCAGGTCAGCATTTCTTGTTTGCAGCATTTTTGTTGATGGCCATTCTGACTGGTGTGAGCTGATAGGTGTTTGTAATTTGGGTTTACATGTCTGTAAAAATTCCTACAATTCATCATTTTTCCACGCCTTTTTCTTTTCTGTTAAAAGAAAAAAGAAAAAAAGTGTGAGTATAATATACCTCTTCAAATTTTCTTTTTGGAAGGTTGCACTCTAGAATTTTTTGGTCGATTTTCGACCTCAGTATTTTTTGGAGGGCAGGTGTCATTTACAGACCTGCAATTGGTGAATATTTAGTGACCTTTTGCAGTGGGTTTAAAGCTGCTGTGGTGGGAAATGGCCACAAGGATGCAGCATTTCTCCATTCCCAAATCTGGGTACTAGGGCAGCACAGCCGTTCTGGAAGTCGTTTGCCTAGGTTGTAAATTTGAATGGAATGTGCCAGGAAAACCCCCCATAAGTTTATGTCTCATTACGCCTAGTTCGTTGTTTTAATTTTTTCAATTGGGGTAATGGTTAGAATGTTGCTTGTCCAAGGTGTACACACTCTGGTTCATCTACATATTCTATATACCTATTTATGTAGAGATCCTCTTCCCCTGTAAATTATTACAGAGTGTTCCGTAAACCTTCCTTGCTATATGGTCGGTCTTTTTGATATATGTATATAATATGTATTTGTATACATATGGTAACGCTAATCTTCATTTATCCATTCCCCCCACCTTTCCTTTTAGATAAGCATAGGTTTTTTTTTAATAAGTCTGTGATTGACTTTCTCTGTGGAAATATGTTCATTTGTGTCAGTTATTAGATAACGCCTATAAGTGATATCATAGGATATAGGACTTTTGCTTTCCGACTTACCTCATGTTCTATGATTATCTCCAAGATCATCTATGGTGCCTCAAAGAGCAGTGTTTCATTGTTTTCCATGGCTAGTATTCATTGTGTACATGGACCACTTCTTCTTTATCCTTTCATCTGTTGATGGACATTTTGGTTGCTTCACTGTCTTGTCTATTGTGAATAAGGCTGCAGTGCAGCTTTTGCAGCCCGGGTCTTCTTCATTCTGGTCTTCTCAGGTGAGAGGCCCATTGGTGCGCCTGCTGGATTGAATGGTACCTCAATTTTTCCTTTTCAACGCAACTCCTTTCTGTTCTCATTATTAGCGTTTAACCCTTTTGCATCTCACCAGCAGCTAGAGGGTACACAGTTCTCTAAAACCTCTTCAGCATTTATTGTTTGTAGACTTTTTGCCAATGGTCAGTCGACTGGTGTGAGTTGAAAACTTTTTGTAGATTAGATTGCATGAGTCTAATACTTCCTGAGGTGGAGCTTTTATCCATTTTCCTTTCTTTAAAAAGAGAGTGAGTAAAACTTACCTCTTCATACTATCTTCTTGAAAATTTGGCCTGTTTTGAATTTTTTGTATCCATTCCCTACCTCAGCACAATTTTGAGGGCAGGTGTCCTTTACAGCCCTGAGTCCTTGTGAATGGTAAGTGACCATTAGCTGTGGGTTAAAAGCTGCTCTTGCGGGAATCGGCCACAAGGCGGCAGCATTTCTCCTTTACCAAATCTGGTTACTAGGGCAACAGAGCCTTACTGGAAGTGGTGTTCTAGGTTGTAAATTAGAATGGAATGTGCGAGGAAAAAGCCCTTTAAGTTTATGTCTCATTACTTCTTGTTGGTATTTTGAATTTAATTTTTATTTCTTATCACAGCAAACTTGATTACAATGTTTTGTTTGTTCTAGGTGTGCAAGATGTGGTTCTTTCACACACATGCATATATCTATTCTTCTTCGGATCCTTTTCCCATGTAGGTAATGACACAATGTTGAGTAGACTTCTCTTGGTATTGCGTAGGTCTTTGGTGATTATATATTTCACATGTGTTTGTATCTCTCTGTTAACCTCAATATGGTAATGTATCCAATCCTCACACCTTTCCATTTGGTGAACCATAAGTCTTTTTAATGAATCTATGATAGTGTTTCTCTGTGGAAATATCTTTGTTTGTATCATTTTTTAGGTAACACCTATATGTGATATGATAGGATATGTGTCTTTCGCTTTCTCACTTACTCCAAGTTGCGTGATTACTTCTAGACTCATCTATGGTGCTGCAAATGGCATTGTTTCATTTTTTCACTAGCTCCTATTCCATCTGTACAGGTAGCAGTTCTTCTTTGTCCACCCATCTGTCGGTGGACTTTTTGGTTACTTCCATATCTTGGCTATTGTAATACTATGCAATGTAGATTTGCGTGCCTGTGTCCTTCCAATTCTCTCTTCTTAGTTTATAGGCCCAGGAATAGGTCTGCTGGATCATATGGTAGCTCAATGGTTACCTTTTAAAGGCACCTCTATTCTGTTCTCCTTAGTGGCTCTTTCCAGGTTACGTCCCACTTAAAGTAGAGGGTATGCATTTCTTCCCGGCACCTTCAGCATTTATTCTTTGTAGTTTTTGCTGATGGTTATTCTGAGTGGTGTGAGCTGATACCTCTTTGTGGTTGAATTTGCATGTGTCTCATAATGTGTTGAAATTGAGCTTTAAGACATGTCCTTTTTATTTTTCCAGCTGTGATTAGAGCTTATTTCTTCAAAGTGTTTTCTTAAAGTATGTGTCACCATTTGAAATATTTTGGCCATTATCTCCCTCAAGACATTTTGAGGGCAGATTTCATTTACAGACCTGCAGTACTTGTTCATATGAAGTGACCATTAGCTCAGGCTTTAAACCTGCTTTTGCAGGTAATGGCCAGAGAGCGGCAGCCTTTCTACGTTCCCCATGCTGGTCCTAGGGAAACAGACCTACCGGCCAGTGGTGTTCTTCGGTTATAAATTAGACTGCAATGTGCCCGGATAAACCCACAAATGTTGATGTCTCCTTGCTTTTGTTTGTTTTTAATTTAATTTATATTTATTATTAGAGTAATATTCCATTGTGTACGTGGACCACTTCTTCTTGGTGCATTCCTCGGTTGATGGACATTTTCATTGCTTCCAAGTGCTGGCTATGGTAAATATTGCTGGCGTACAGGTTTGCCAGCCTGTGATTTTTGATTCTCATTTTCTCAGGTGATAGGCCAAGCAGTGGTTGTGATTGATTGACTGGTAGCTCAATGTTTCCCTTTTCAAAGCACCTACATTGTGTTTGCATTAGTGGCTCTTTACATGTCCCCCCTTACAAACGAGGGTACGCATTTCTCCACACTCCCTTCACCGTTTATATTTTGCAGCATTTTTCCTAAAGGCCATTCTGATTGCTGTGAGCTGATAGGTTTTTGTAATATGGGTATGCATGACATTAAAATTTTTAAAATTCATCATATTCCTACGCCTTTTTCTTTTCTCTTAAAAGAAAAAACCGTAAGTACAATAGAGCTCTTGAAATTGACTTCTTCGAAGGTTGCCCTCTTTTGAATTTTTTGGTCGATTTTTGACCCCAGAAATTTTTTGGAGGGCAGGTGTCATTGACAGAACTGCAAGTTGGTGAAAATTTAGTGACCTTTTGCAGTGGGTTCAAAGCTGCTGTTGTGGGAAACGTCCACAAGGAGGTAGCTTTTCTCCATTCCCCAATCTGGGTACTAGGGCAGCAGAGCCTTTCTGGAAGTCATTGTCCTAGGTTATAAATTAGAATGGAATTTGCCAGGAGAAATCCCCATAAGTTTATGTCTCATTACTTCTTCTTGGTTTTTAAATTTTTTTTAATCTGGGTAAAGTTTAGAATATTGTTTGTCCTAGGTGTACACCATCTGGTCCATTTGTACATTATGTATGTCTATTAATGTACAGATCCTCTTCCCATGTAAAATATTACAGTGTTCCATCGACCTCCCTTGCTATATGTTCGGTCTTTTTGATACATGTATATAATATGTATTTGTATATGTATAGTAACACTAATCCTCATTTCTCAATTTCCCCCCTCCTTTCCTTTTAGATGAGCATAGTTTGTTTTGTTTTCTAAGCCTGTGAGTGTCTTTCTCTTTGGAAATATGTTCATCTGTGTCAGTTATTAGATAATGCCATAAGTGATTATATAGGCTATAGGTCTTTTGCTTTCCGACCTACTTCATGTTTTGTGATTATCTCCAGGCTCATCTGTGGTGCCTCAAAGAGCAGCGCTTCAGTGTTTTCCATGGCTAATATTCCATTGTGTACATGGACCACTTCTTCTTGGTGCACTCCTCTGTTGATGGACATTTTCCTTGCTTCCAAGTGTTGCCTATGGTAAATATTGCTGGAGGGCAGGATTGCCAGCCTGTGATTTTTGATTTTCATTTTCTCAGGTGATAGACCCAGCAGTGGTTATGATTGATTGACTGGTATGGTAGCTCAACGTTTACCTTTTCAAGGCACCTCAATTGTGCTTTCATTAGTGGCTCTTACCACGTCCCCCTTAGAATCGAGGGTACGCACTTCTCCACAATCACGTCAGCATTTCTTGTTTGCAGCATTTTTGTTGATGGCCATTCTGACTGGTGTGAGCTGATAGGTGTTTGTAATTTGGGTTTACATGTCTGTAAAAATTCCTACAATTCATCATTTTTCCACGCCTTTTTCTTTTCTGTTAAAAGAAAAAAGAACAAAAGTGTGAGTATAATATACCTCTTCAAATTTTCTTTTTGGAAGGTTGCACTCTAGAATTTTTTGGTCGATTTTCGACCTCAGTATTTTTTGGAGGGCAGGTGTCATTTACAGACCTGCAATTGGTGAATATTTAGTGACCTTTTGCAGTGGGTTTAAAGCTGCTGTGGTGGGAAACGGCCACAAGGATGCAGCATTTCTCCATTCCCAAATCTGGGTACTAGGGCAGCAGAGCCGTTCTGGAAGTCGTTTGCCTAGGTTGTAAATTTGAATGGAATGTGCCAGGAAACCCCCCCATAAGTTTATGTCTCATTACTCCTAGTTCGTTGTTTTAATTTTTTCAATTGGGGTAATGGTTAGAATGTTGCTTGTCCAAGGTGTACACACTCTGGTTCATCTACATATTCTATATACCTATTTATGTAGAGATCCTCTTCCCCTGTAAATTATTACAGAGTGTTCCGTAAACCTTCCTTGCTATATGGTCGGTCTTTTTGATATATGTATATAATATGTATTTGTATACATATGGTAACGCTAATCTTCATTTATCCATTCCCCCCACCTTTCCTTTTAGATAAGCATAGGTTTTTTTTTAATAAGTCTGTGATTGACTTTCTCTGTGGAAATATGTTCATTTGTGTCAGTTATTAGATAACGCCTATAAGTGATATCATAGGATATAGGACTTTTGCTTTCCGACTTACCTCATGTTCTATGATTATCTCCAAGATCATCTATGGTGCCTCAAAGAGCAGTGTTTCATTGTTTTCCATGGCTAGTATTCATTGTGTACATGGACCACTTCTTCTTTATCCTTTCATCTGTTGATGGACATTTTGGTTGCTTCACTGTCTTGTCTATTGTGAATAAGGCTGCAGTGCAGCTTTTGCAGCCCGGGTCTTCTTCATTCTGGTCTTCTCAGGTGAGAGGCCCATTGGTGCGCCTGCTGGATTGAATGGTACCTCAATTTTTCCTTTTCAACGCAACTCCTTTCTGTTCTCATTATTAGCGTTTAACCCTTTTGCATCTCACCAGCAGCTAGAGGGTACACAGTTCTCTAAAACCTCTTCAGCATTTATTGTTTGTAGACTTTTTGCCAATGGTCAGTCGACTGGTGTGAGTTGAAAACTTTTTGTAGATTAGATTGCATGAGTCTAATACTTCCTGAGGTGGAGCTTTTATCCATTTTCCTTTCTTTAAAAAGAGAGTGAGTAAAACTTACCTCTTCATACTATCTTCTTGAAAATTTGGCCTGTTTTGAATTTTTTGTATCCATTCCCTACCTCAGCACAATTTTGAGGGCAGGTGTCCTTTACAGCCCTGAGTCCTTGTGAATGGTAAGTGACCATTAGCTGTGGGTTAAAAGCTGCTCTTGCGGGAATCGGCCACAAGGCGGCAGCATTTCTCCTTTACCAAATCTGGTTACTAGGGCAACAGAGCCTTACTGGAAGTGGTGTTCTAGGTTGTAAATTAGAATGGAATGTGCGAGGAAAAAGCCCTTTAAGTTTATGTCTCATTACTTCTTGTTGGTATTTTGAATTTAATTTTTATTTCTTATCACAGCAAACTTGATTACAATGTTTTGTTTGTTCTAGGTGTGCAAGATGTGGTTCTTTCACACACATGCATATATCTATTCTTCTTCGGATCCTTTTCCCATGTAGGTAATGACACAATGTTGAGTAGACTTCTCTTGGTATTGCGTAGGTCTTTGGTGATTATATATTTCACATGTGTTTGTATCTCTCTGTTAACCTCAATATGGTAATGTATCCAATCCTCACACCTTTCCATTTGGTGAACCATAAGTTTTTTTAATGAATCTATGATAGTGTTTCTCTGTGGAAATATCTTTGTTTGTATCATTTTTTAGGTAACACCTATATGTGATATGATAGGATATGTGTCTTTCGCTTTCTCACTTACTCCAAGTTGCGTGATTACTTCTAGACTCATCTATGGTGCTGCAAATGGCATTGTTTCATTTTTTCACTAGCTCCTATTCCATCTGTACAGGTAGCAGTTCTTCTTTGTCCACCCATCTGTCGGTGGACTTTTTGGTTACTTCCATATCTTGGCTATTGTAATACTATGCAATGTAGATGTGTGTGCCTGTGTCCTTCCAATTCTCTCTTCTTAGTTTATAGGCCCAGGAATAGGTCTGCTGGATCATATGGTAGCTCAATGGTTACCTTTTAAAGGCACCTCTATTCTGTTCTCCTTAGTGGCTCTTTCCAGGTTACGTCCCACTTAAAGTAGAGGGTATGCATTTCTTCCCGGCACCTTCAGCATTTATTCTTTGTAGTTTTTGCTGATGGTTATTCTGAGTGGTGTGAGCTGATACCTCTTTGTGGTTGAATTTGCATGTGTCTCATAATGTGTTGAAATTGAGCTTTAAGACATGTCCTTTTAATTTTTCCAGCTGTGATTAGAGCTTATTTCTTCAAAGTGTTTTCTTAAAGTATGTGTCACCATTTGAAATATTTTGGCCATTATCTCCCTCAAGACATTTTGAGGGCAGATTTCATTTACAGACCTGCAGTACTTGTTCATATGAAGTGACCATTAGCTCAGGCTTTAAACCTGCTTTTGCAGGTAATGGCCAGAGAGCGGCAGCCTTTCTACGTTCCCCATGCTGGTACTAGGGAAACAGACCTACCGGCCAGTGGTGTTCTTCGGTTATAAATTAGACTGCAATGTGCCCGGATAAACCCACAAATGTTGATGACTCCTTGCTTTTGTTTGTTTTTAATTTAATTTATATTTATTATTAGAGTAATATTCCATTGTGTACGTGGACCACTTCTTCTTGGTGCATTCCTCGGTTGATGGACATTTTCATTGCTTCCAAGTGCTGGCTATGGTAAATATTGCTGGTGTACAGGTTTGCCAGCCTGTGATTTTTGATTCTCATTTTCTCAGGTGATAGGCCAAGCAGTGGTTGTGATTGATTGACTGGTAGCTCAATGTTTCCCTTTTCAAAGCACCTACATTGTGTTTGCATTAGTGGCTCTTTACATGTCCCCCCTTACAAACGAGGGTACGCATTTCTCCACACTCCCTTCACCGTTTATATTTTGCAGCATTTTTCCTAAAGGCCATTCTGATTGCTGTGAGCTGATAGGTTTTTGTAATATGGGTATGCATGACATTAAAATTTTTAAAATTCATCATATTCCTACGCCTTTTCCTTTTCTCTTAAAAGAAAAAACCGTAAGTACAATAGAGCTCTTGAAATTGACTTCTTCGAAGGTTGCCCTCTTTTGAATTTTTTGGTCGATTTTTGACCCCAGAAATTTTTTGGATGGCAGGTGTCATTGACAGAACTGCAAGTTGGTGAAAATTTAGTGACCTTTTGCAGTGGGTTCAAAGCTGCTGTTGTGGGAAACGTCCACAAGGAGGTAGCTTTTCTCCATTCCCCAATCTGGGTACTAGGGCAGCAGAGCCTTTCTGGAAGTCATTGTCCTAGGTTATAAATTAGAATGGAATTTGCCAGGAGAAATCCCCATAAGTTTATGTCTCATTACTTCTTCTTGGTTTTTAAAATTTTTTTAATCTGGGTAAAGTTTAGAATATTGTTTGTCCTAGGTGTACACCATCTGGTCCATTTGTACATTATGTATGTCTATTAATGTACAGATCCTCTTCCCATGTAAAATATTACAGTGTTCCATCGACCTCCCTTGCTATATGTTCGGTCTTTTTGATACATGTATATAATATGTATTTGTATATGTATAGTAACACTAATCCTCATTTCTCAATTTCCCCCCTCCTTTCCTTTTAGATGAGCATAGTTTGTTTTGTTTTCTAAGCCTGTGAGTGTCTTTCTCTTTGGAAATATGTTCATCTGTGTCAGTTATTAGATAATGCCATAAGTGATTATATAGGCTATAGGTCTTTTGCTTTCCGACCTACTTCATGTTTTGTGATTATCTCCAGGCTCATCTGTGGTGCCTCAAAGAGCAGCGCTTCAGTGTTTTCCATGGCTAATATTCCATTGTGTACATGGACCACTTCTTCTTGGTGCATTCCTCTGTTGATGGACATTTTCCTTGCTTCCAAGTGTTGCCTATGGTAAATATTGCTGGAGGGCAGGATTGCCAGCCTGTGATTTGTGATTTTCATTTTCTCAGGTGATAGACCCAGCAGTGGTTATGATTGATTGACTGGTATGGTAGCTCAACGTTTACCTTTTCAAGGCACCTCAATTGTGCTTTCATTAGTGGCTCTTACCACGTCCCCCTTAGAATCGAGGGTACGCACTTCTCCACAATCAGGTCAGCATTTCTTGTTTGCAGCATTTTTGTTGATGGCCATTCTGACTGGTGTGAGCTGATAGGTGTTTGTAATTTGGGTTTACATGTCTGTAAAAATTCCTACAATTCATCATTTTTCCACGCCTTTTTCTTTTCTGTTAAAAGAAAAAAGAACAAAAGTGTGAGTATAATATACCTCTTCAAATTTTCTTTTTGGAAGGTTGCACTCTAGAATTTTTTGGTCGATTTTCGACCTCAGTATTTTTTGGAGGGCAGGTGTCATTTACAGACCTGCAATTGGTGAATATTTAGTGACCTTTTGCAGTGGGTTTAAAGCTGCTGTGGTGGGAAACGGCCACAAGGATGCAGCATTTCTCCATTCCCAAATCTGGGTACTAGGGCAGCAGAGCCGTTCTGGAAGTCGTTTGCCTAGGTTGTAAATTTGAATGGAATGTGCCAGGAAACCCCCCCATAAGTTTATGTCTCATTACTCCTAGTTCGTTGTTTTAATTTTTTCAATTGGGGTAATGGTTAGAATGTTGCTTGTCCAAGGTGTACACACTCTGGTTCATCTACATATTCTATATACCTATTTATGTAGAGATCCTCTTCCCCTGTAAATTATTACAGAGTGTTCCGTAAACCTTCCTTGCTATATGGTCGGTCTTTTTGATATATGTATATAATATGTATTTGTATACATATGGTAACGCTAATCTTCATTTATCCATTCCCCCCACCTTTCCTTTTAGATAAGCATAGGTTTTTTTTTAATAAGTCTGTGATTGACTTTCTCTGTGGAAATATGTTCATTTGTGTCAGTTATTAGATAACGCCTATAAGTGATATCATAGGATATAGGACTTTTGCTTTCCGACTTACCTCATGTTCTGTGATTATCTCCAAGATCATCTATGGTGCCTCAAAGAGCAGTGTTTCATTGTTTTCCATGGCTAGTATTCATTGTGTACATGGACCACTTCTTCTTTATCCTTTCATCTGTTGATGGACATTTTGGTTGCTTCACTGTCTTGGCTATGGTGAATAAGGCTGCAGTGCAGCTTTTGCAGCCCGGGTCTTCTTCATTCTGGTCTTCTCAGGTGAGAGGCCCATTGGTGCGTCTGCTGGATTGAATGGTACCTCAATTTTTCCTTTTCAACGCAGCTCCTTTCTGTTCTCATTATTAGCGTTTAACCCTTTTGCATCTCACCAGCAGCTAGAGGGTACACAGTTCTCTAAAACCTCTTCAGCATTTATTGTTTGTAGACTTTTTGCCAATGGTCAGTCGACTGGTGTGAGTTGAAAACTTTTTGTAGATTAGATTGCATGAGTCTAATACTTCCTGAGGTGGAGCTTTTATCCATTTTCCTTTCTTTAAAAAGAGAGTGAGTAAAACTTACCTCTTCATACTATCTTCTTGAAAATTTGGCCTGTTTTGAATTTTTTGTATCCATTCCCTACCTCAGCACAATTTTGAGGGCAGGTGTCCTTTACAGCCCTGAGTCCTTGTGAATGGTAAGTGACCATTAGCTGTGGGTTAAAAGCTGCTCTTGCGGGAATCGGCCACAAGGCGGCAGCATTTCTCCTTTACCAAATCTGGTTACTAGGGCAACAGAGCCTTACTGGAAGTGGTGTTCTAGGTTGTAAATTAGAATGGAATGTGCGAGGAAAAAGCCCTTTAAGTTTATGTCTCATTACTTCTTGTTGGTATTTTGAATTTAATTTTTATTTCTTATCACAGCAAACTTGATTACAATGTTTTGTTTGTTCTAGGTGTGCAAGATGTGGTTCTTTCACACACATGCATATATCTATTCTTCTTCGGATCCTTTTCCCATGTAGGTAATGACACAATGTTGAGTAGACTTCTCTTGGTATTGCGTAGGTCTTTGGTGATTATATATTTCACATGTGTTTGTATCTCTCTGTTAACCTCAATATGGTAATGTATCCAATCCTCACACCTTTCCATTTGGTGAACCATAAGTTTTTTTAATGAATCTATGATAGTGTTTCTCTGTGGAAATATCTTTGTTTGTATCATTTTTTAGGTAACACCTATATGTGATATGATAGGATATGTGTCTTTCGCTTTCTCACTTACTCCAAGTTGCGTGATTACTTCTAGACTCATCTATGGTGCTGCAAATGGCATTGTTTCATTTTTTCACTAGCTCTTATTCCATCTGTACAGGTAGCAGTACTTCTTTGACCACCCATCTGTCGGTGGACTTTTTGGTTACTTCCATATCTTGGCTATTGTAATACTATGCAATGTAGATTTGCGTGCCTGTGTCCTTCCAATTCTCTCTTCTTCGTTTATAGGTCTAGGCATAGGTCTGCTAGATCATATGGTAGCTCAATGGTTACCTTTTAAAGGCACCTCTATTCTGTTCTCCTTAGTGGCTCTTTCCAGGTTACGTCCCACTTAAAGTGGAGGGTATGTATTTCTTCCTAGCACCTTCAGCATTTATTCTTTGTAGTTTTTGCTGATGGTTATTCTGAGTGGTGTGAGCTGATACCTCTTTGTGGTTGAATTTGCATGTGTCTCATAATGTGTTGAAATTGAGCTTTAAGACATGTCCTTTTAATTTTTCCAGCTGTGATTAGAGCTTATTTCTTCAAAGTGTTTTCTTAAAGTATGTGTCACCATTTGAAATATTTTGGCCATTATCTCCCTCAAGACATTTTGAGGGCAGGTTTCATTTACAGCCCTGAAGTACTTGTTCATATGAAGTGACCATTAGCTCAGGCTTTAAACCTGCTTTTGAAGGTAATGGCCAGAGAGCGGCAGCCTTTCTACGTTCCCCATGCTGGTACTAGGGAAACAGACCTACCGGCCAGTGGTGTTCTTCGGTTATAAATTAGAGTGCAATGTGCCCGGATAAACCCACAAATGTTGATGTCTCCTTGCTTTTGTTTGTTTTTAATTTAATTTATATTTATTATTAGAGTAATATTCCATTGTGTACGTGGACCACTTCTTCTTGGTGCATTCCTCGGTTGATGGACATTTTCATTGCTTCCAAGTGCTGGCTATGGTAAATATTGCTGGCGTACAGGTTTGCCAGCCTGTGATTTTTGATTCTCATTTTCTCAGGTGATAGGCCAAGCAGTGGTTGTGATTGATTGACTGGTAGCTCAATGTTTCCCTTTTCAAAGCACCTACGTTGTGTTTTCATTAGTGGCTCTTTACATGCCCCCCCTTACAACCGAGGGTACGCATTTTTCCACACTCCCTTCACCGTTTATTTTTGGCAGCATTTTTCCTAATGGCCATTCTGATTGCTGTGAGCTGATAGGTTTTTGTAATATGGGTATGCATGACATTAAAATTTTTAAATTCATCATATTCCTACGCCTTTTTCTTTTCTCTTAAAAGAAAAAACCGTAAGTATAATAGAGCTCTTGAAATTGACTTCTTCGAAGGTTGCCCTCTTTTGAATTTTTTGGTCGATTTTTCACCCCAGAAATTTTTTGGAGGGCAGGTGTCATTGACAGAACTGCAAGTTGGTGAAAATTTAGTGACCTTTTGCAGTGGGTTCAAAGCTGCTGTTGTGGGAAACGTCCACAAGGAGGTAGCTTTTCTCCATTCCCCAATCTGGGTACTAGGGCAGCAGAGCCCTTCTGGAAGTCATTGTCCTAGGTTATAAATTAGAATGGAATTTGCCAGGAGAAATCCCCATAAGTTTATGTCTCATTACTTCTTCTTGGTTTTTAAAATTTTTTTAATCTGGGTAAAGTTTAGAATATTGTTTGTCCTAGGTGTACACCATCTGGTCCATTTGTACATTATGTATGTCTATTAATGTACAGATCCTCTTCCCATGTAAAATATTACAGTGTTCCATCGACCTCCCTTGCTATATGTTCGGTCTTTTTGATACATGTATATAATATGTATTTGTATATGTATAGTAACACTAATCCTCATTTCTCAATTTCCCCCCTCCTTTCCTTTTAGATGAGCATAGTTTGTTTTGTTTTCTAAGCCTGTGAGTGTCTTTCTCTTTGGAAATATGTTCATCTGTGTCAGTTATTAGATAATGCCATAAGTGATTATATAGGCTATAGGTCTTTTGCTTTCCGACCTACTTCATGTTTTGTGATTATCTCCAGGCTCATCTGTGGTGCCTCAAAGAGCAGCGCTTCAGTGTTTTCCATGGCTAATATTCCATTGTGTACATGGACCACTTCTTCTTGGTGCACTCCTCTGTTGATGGACATTTTCCTTGCTTCCAAGTGTTGCCTATGGTAAATATTGCTGGAGGGCAGGATTGCCAGCCTGTGATTTGTGATTTTCATTTTCTCAGGTGATAGACCCAGCAGTGGTTATGATTGATTGACTGGTATGGTAGCTCAACGTTTACCTTTTCAAGGCAACTCAATTGTGCTTTCATTAGTGGCTCTTACCACGTCCCCCTTAGAATCGAGGGTACGCATTTCTCCACAATCACGTCAGCATTTCTTGTTTGCAGAATTTTTGTTGATGGCCATTCTGACTGGTGTGAGCTGATAGGTTTTTGTAATTTGGGTTTACATGTCTGTAAAAATTCCTACAATTCATCATTTTTCCACGCCTTTTTCTTTTCTGTTAAAAGAAAAAAGAACAAAAGTGTGAGTATAATATACCTCTTCAAATTTTCTTTTTGGAAGGTTGCACTCTAGAATTTTTTGGTCGATTTTCGACCTCAGTATTTTTTGGAGGGCAGGTGTCATTTACAGACCTGCAATTGGTGAATATTTAGTGACCTTTTGCAGTGGGTTTAAAGCTGCTGTGGTGGGAAACGGCCACAAGGATGCAGCATTTCTCCATTCCCAAATCTGGGTACTAGGGCAGCAGAGCCGTTCTGGAAGTCATTTGCCTAGGTTGTAAATTTGAATGGAATGTGCCAGGAAAACCCCCCATAAGTTTATGTCTCATTACTCCTAGTTCGTTGTTTTAATTTTTTCAATTGGGGTAATGGTTAGAATGTTGCTTGTCCAAGGTGTACACACTCTGGTTCATCTACATATTCTATATACCTATTTATGTAGAGATCCTCTTCCCCTGTAAATTATTACAGAGTGTTCCGTAAACCTTCCTTGCTATATGGTCGGTCTTTTTGATATATGTATATAATATGTATTTGTATACATATGGTAACGCTAATCTTCATTTATCCATTCCCCCCACCTTTCCTTTTAGATAAGCATAGTTTTTTTTTAATAAGTCTGTGATTGACTTTCTCTGTGGAAATATGTTCATTTGTGTCAGTTATTAGATAACGCCTATAAGTGATATCATAGGATATAGGACTTTTGCTTTCCGACTTACCTCATGTTCTATGATTATCTCCAAGATCATCTATGGTGCCTCAAAGAGCAGTGTTTCATTGTTTTCCATGGCTAGTATTCATTGTGTACATGGACCACTTCTTCTTTATCCTTTCATCTGTTGATGGACATTTTGGTTGCTTCACTGTCTTGTCTATTGTGAATAAGGCTGCAGTGCAGCTTTTGCAGCCCGGGTCTTCTTCATTCTGGTCTTCTCAGGTGAGAGGCCCATTGGTGCGCCTGCTGGATTGAATGGTACCTCAATTTTTCCTTTTCAACGCAGCTCCTTTCTGTTCTCATTATTAGCGTTTAACCCTTTTGCATCTCACCAGCAGCTAGAGGGTACACAGTTCTCTAAAACCTCTTCAGCATTTATTGTTTGTAGACTTTTTGCCAATGGTCAGTCGACTGGTGTAAGTTGAAACTTTTTGTAGATTAGATTGCATGAGTCTAATTCTTCCTGAGGTGGAGCTTTTATCCATTTTCCTTTCTTTAAAAAGAGAGTGAGTAAAACTTACCTCTTCATACTATCTTCTTGAAAATTTGGCCTGTTTTGAATTTTTTGTATCCATTCCCTACCTCAGCACAATTTTGAGGGCAGGTGTCCTTTACAGCCCTGAGTCCTTGTGAATGGTAAGTGACCATTAGCTGTGGGTTAAAAGCTGCTCTTGCGGGAATCGGCCACAAGGCGGCAGCATTTCTCCTTTACCAAATCTGGTTTCTAGGGCAACAGAGCCTTACTGGAAGTGGTGTTCTAGGTTGTAAATTAGAATGGAATGTGCGAGGAAAAAGCCCTTTAAGTTTATGTCTCATTACTTCTTGTTGGTATTTTGAACTTAATTTTTATTTCTTATCACAGCAAACTTGATTACAATGTTTTGTTTGTTCTAGGTGTGCAAGATGTGGTTCTTTCACACACATGCATATATCTATTCTTCTTCGGATCCTTTTCCCATGTAGGTAATGACACAATGTTGAGTAGACTTCTCTTGGTATTGCGTAGGTCTTTGGTGATTATATATTTCACATGTGTTTGTATCTCTCTGTTAACCTCAATATGGTAATGTATCCAATCCTCACACCTTTCCATTTGGTGAACCATAAGTTTTTTTAATGAATCTATGATAGTGTTTCTCTGTGGAAATATCTTTGTTTGTATCATTTTTTAGGTAACACCTATATGTGATATGATAGGATATGTGTCTTTCGCTTTCTCACTTACTCCAAGTTGCGTGATTACTTCTAGACTCATCTATGGTGCTGCAAATGGCATTGTTTCATTTTTTCACTAGCTCTTATTCCATCTGTACAGGTAGCAGTACTTCTTTGACCACCCATCTGTCGGTGGACTTTTTGGTTACTTCCATATCTTGGCTATTGTAATACTATGCAATGTAGATTTGCGTGCCTGTGTCCTTCCAATTCTCTCTTCTTCGTTTATAGGTCTAGGCATAGGTCTGCTAGATCATATGGTAGCTCAATGGTTACCTTTTAAAGGCACCTCTATTCTGTTCTCCTTAGTGGCTCTTTCCAGGTTACGTCCCACTTAAAGTGGAGGGTATGTATTTCTTCCTAGCACCTTCAGCATTTATTCTTTGTAGTTTTTGCTGATGGTTATTCTGAGTGGTGTGAGCTGATACCTCTTTGTGGTTGAATTTGCATGTGTCTCATAATGTGTTGAAATTGAGCTTTAAGACATGTCCTTTTAATTTTTCCAGCTGTGATTAGAGCTTATTTCTTCAAAGTGTTTTCTTAAAGTATGTGTCACCATTTGAAATATTTTGGCCATTATCTCCCTCAAGACATTTTGAGGGCAGGTTTCATTTACAGCCCTGAAGTACTTGTTCATATGAAGTGACCATTAGCTCAGGCTTTAAACCTGCTTTTGCAGGTAATGGCCAGAGAGCGGCAGCCTTTCTACGTTCCCCATGCTGGTACTAGGGAAACAGACCTACCGGCCAGTGGTGTTCTTCGGTTATAAATTAGAGTGCAATGTGCCCGGATAAACCCACAAATGTTGATGTCTCCTTGCTTTTGTTTGTTTTTAATTTAATTTATATTTATTATTAGAGTAATATTCCATTGTGTACGTGGACCACTTCTTCTTGGTGCATTCCTCGGTTGATGGACATTTTCATTGCTTCCAAGTGCTGGCTATGGTAAATATTGCTGGCGTACAGGTTTGCCAGCCTGTGATTTTTGATTCTCATTTTCTCAGGTGATAGGCCAAGCAGTGGTTGTGATTGATTGACTGGTAGCTCAATGTTTCCCTTTTCAAAGCACCTACGTTGTGTTTTCATTAGTGGCTCTTTACATGCCCCCCCTTACAACCGAGGGTACGCATTTTTCCACACTCCCTTCACCGTTTATTTTTGGCAGCATTTTTCCTAATGGCCATTCTGATTGCTGTGAGCTGATAGGTTTTTGTAATATGGGTATGCATGACATTAAAATTTTTAAATTCATCATATTCCTACGCCTTTTTCTTTTCTCTTAAAAGAAAAAACCGTAAGTATAATAGAGCTCTTGAAATTGACTTCTTCGAAGGTTGCCCTCTTTTGAATTTTTTGGTCGATTTTTCACCCCAGAAATTTTTTGGAGGGCAGGTGTCATTTACAGAACTGCAAGTTGGTGAAAATTTAGTGACCTTTTGCAGTGGGTTCAAAGCTGCTGTTGTGGGAAACGTCCACAAGGAGGTAGCTTTTCTCCATTCCCCAATCTGGGTACTAGGGCAGCAGAGCCCTTCTGGAAGTCATTGTCCTAGGTTATAAATTAGAATGGAATTTGCCAGGAGAAATCCCCATAAGTTTATGTCTCATTACTTCTTCTTGGTTTTTAAAATTTTTTTAATCTGGGTAAAGTTTAGAATATTGTTTGTCCTAGGTGTACACCATCTGGTCCATTTGTACATTATGTATGTCTATTAATGTACAGATCCTCTTCCCATGTAAAATATTACAGTGTTCCATCGACCTCCCTTGCTATATGTTCGGTCTTTTTGATACATGTATATAATATGTATTTGTATATGTATAGTAACACTAATCCTCATTTCTCAATTTCCCCCCTCCTTTCCTTTTAGATGAGCATAGTTTGTTTTGTTTTCTAAGCCTGTGAGTGTCTTTCTCTTTGGAAATATGTTCATCTGTGTCAGTTATTAGATAATGCCATAAGTGATTATATAGGCTATAGGTCTTTTGCTTTCCGACCTACTTCATGTTTTGTGATTATCTCCAGGCTCATCTGTGGTGCCTCAAAGAGCAGCGCTTCAGTGTTTTCCATGGCTAATATTCCATTGTGTACATGGACCACTTCTTCTTGGTGCACTCCTCTGTTGATGGACATTTTCCTTGCTTCCAAGTGTTGCCTATGGTAAATATTGCTGGAGGGCAGGATTGCCAGCCTGTGATTTGTGATTTTCATTTTCTCAGGTGATAGACCCAGCAGTGGTTATGATTGATTGACTGGTATGGTAGCTCAACGTTTACCTTTTCAAGGCAACTCAATTGTGCTTTCATTAGTGGCTCTTACCACGTCCCCCTTAGAATCGAGGGTACGCATTTCTCCACAATCACGTCAGCATTTCTTGTTTGCAGAATTTTTGTTGATGGCCATTCTGACTGGTGTGAGCTGATAGGTTTTTGTAATTTGGGTTTACATGTCTGTAAAAATTCCTACAATTCATCATTTTTCCACGCCTTTTTCTTTTCTGTTAAAAGAAAAAAGAACAAAAGTGTGAGTATAATATACCTCTTCAAATTTTCTTTTTGGAAGGTTGCACTCTAGAATTTTTTGGTCGATTTTCGACCTCAGTATTTTTTGGAGGGCAGGTGTCATTTACAGACCTGCAATTGGTGAATATTTAGTGACCTTTTGCAGTGGGTTTAAAGCTGCTGTGGTGGGAAACGGCCACAAGGATGCAGCATTTCTCCATTCCCAAATCTGGGTACTAGGGCAGCAGAGCCGTTCTGGAAGTCATTTGCCTAGGTTGTAAATTTGAATGGAATGTGCCAGGAAAACCCCCCATAAGTTTATGTCTCATTACTCCTAGTTCGTTGTTTTAATTTTTTCAATTGGGGTAATGGTTAGAATGTTGCTTGTCCAAGGTGTACACACTCTGGTTCATCTACATATTATATATACCTATTTATGTAGAGATCCTCTTCCCCTGTAAATTATTACAGAGTGTTCCGTAAACCTTCCTTGCTATATGGTCGGTCTTTTTGATATATGTATATAATATGTATTTGTATACATATGGTAACGCTAATCTTCATTTATCCATTCCCCCCACCTTTCCTTTTAGATAAGCATAGTTTTTTTTTAATAAGTCTGTGATTGACTTTCTCTGTGGAAATATGTTCATTTGTGTCAGTTATTAGATAACGCCTATAAGTGATATCATAGGATATAGGACTTTTGCTTTCCGACTTACCTCATGTTCTATGATTATCTCCAAGATCATCTATGGTGCCTCAAAGAGCAGTGTTTCATTGTTTTCCATGGCTAGTATTCATTGTGTACATGGACCACTTCTTCTTTATCCTTTCATCTGTTGATGGACATTTTGGTTGCTTCACTGTCTTGTCTATTGTGAATAAGGCTGCAGTGCAGCTTTTGCAGCCCGGGTCTTCTTCATTCTGGTCTTCTCAGGTGAGAGGCCCATTGGTGCGCCTGCTGGATTGAATGGTACCTCAATTTTTCCTTTTCAACGCAGCTCCTTTCTGTTCTCATTATTAGCGTTTAACCCTTTTGCATCTCACCAGCAGCTAGAGGGTACACAGTTCTCTAAAACCTCTTCAGCATTTATTGTTTGTAGACTTTTTGCCAATGGTCAGTCGACTGGTGTAAGTTGAAACTTTTTGTAGATTAGATTGCATGAGTCTAATTCTTCCTGAGGTGGAGCTTTTATCCATTTTCCTTTCTTTAAAAAGAGAGTGAGTAAAACTTACCTCTTCATACTATCTTCTTGAAAATTTGGCCTGTTTTGAATTTTTTGTATCCATTCCCTACCTCAGCACAATTTTGAGGGCAGGTGTCCTTTACAGCCCTGAGTCCTTGTGAATGGTAAGTGACCATTAGCTGTGGGTTAAAAGCTGCTCTTGCGGGAATCGGCCACAAGGCGGCAGCATTTCTCCTTTACCAAATCTGGTTTCTAGGGCAACAGAGCCTTACTGGAAGTGGTGTTCTAGGTTGTAAATTAGAATGGAATGTGCGAGGAAAAAGCCCTTTAAGTTTATGTCTCATTACTTCTTGTTGGTATTTTGAACTTAATTTTTATTTCTTATCACAGCAAACTTGATTACAATGTTTTGTTTGTTCTAGGTGTGCAAGATGTGGTTCTTTCACACACATGCATATATCTATTCTTCTTCGGATCCTTTTCCCATGTAGGTAATGACACAATGTTGAGTAGACTTCTCTTGGTATTGCGTAGGTCTTTGGTGATTATATATTTCACATGTGTTTGTATCTCTCTGTTAACCTCAATATGGTAATGTATCCAATCCTCACACCTTTCCATTTGGTGAACCATAAGTTTTTTTAATGAATCTATGATAGTGTTTCTCTGTGGAAATATCTTTGTTTGTATCATTTTTTAGGTAACACCTATATGTGATATGATAGGATATGTGTCTTTCGCTTTCTCACTTACTCCAAGTTGCGTGATTACTTCTAGACTCATCTAAGGTGCTGCAAATGGCATTGTTTCATTTTTTCACTAGCTCCTATTCCATCTGTACAGGTAGCAGTTCTTCTTTGTCCACCCATCTGTCGGTGGACTTTTTGGTTACTTCCATATCTTGGCTATTGTAATACTATGCAATGTAGATTTGCGTGCCTGTGTCCTTCCAATTCTCTCTTCTTAGTTTATAGGCCCAGGAATAGGTCTGCTGGATCATATGGTAGCTCAATGGTTACCTTTTAAAGGCACCTCTATTCTGTTCTCCTTAGTGGCTCTTTCCAGGTTACGTCCCACTTAAAGTAGAGGGTATGCATTTCTTCCCGGCACCTTCAGCATTTATTCTTTGTAGTTTTTGCTGATGGTTATTCTGAGTGGTGTGAGCTGATACCTCTTTGTGGTTGAATTTGCATGTGTCTCATAATGTGTTGAAATTGAGCTTTAAGACATGTCCTTTTAATTTTTCCAGCTGTGATTAGAGCTTATTTCTTCAAAGTGTTTTCTTAAAGTATGTGTCACCATTTGAAATATTTTGGCCATTATCTCCCTCAAGACATTTTGAGGGCAGATTTCATTTACAGACCTGCAGTACTTGTTCATATGAAGTGACCATTAGCTCAGGCTTTAAACCTGCTTTTGCAGGTAATGGCCAGAGAGCGGCAGCCTTTCTACGTTCCCCATGCTGGTACCAGGGAAACAGACCTACCGGCCAGTGGTGTTCTTCGGTTATAAATTAGACTGCAATGTGCCCGGATAAACCCACAAATGTTGATGTCTCCTTGCTTTTGTTTGTTTTTAATTTAATTTATATTTATTATTAGAGTAATATTCCATTGTGTACGTGGACCACTTCTTCTTGGTGCATTCCTCGGTTGATGGACATTTTCATTGCTTCCAAGTGCTGGCTATGGTAAATATTGCTGGCGTACAGGTTTGCCAGCCTGTGATTTTTGATTCTCATTTTCTCAGGTGATAGGCCAAGCAGTGGTTGTGATTGATTGACTGGTAGCTCAATGTTTCCCTTTTCAAAGCACCTACATTGTGTTTGCATTAGTGGCTCTTTACATGTCCCCCCTTACAAACGAGGGTACGCATTTCTCCACACACCCTTCACCGTTTATATTTTGCAGCATTTTTCCTAAAGGCCATTCTGATTGCTGTGAGCTGATAGGTTTTTGTAATATGGGTATGCATGACATTAAAATTTTTAAAATTCATCATATTCCTACGCCTTTTTCTTTTCTCTTAAAAGAAAAAACCGTAAGTACAATAGAGCTCTTGAAATTGGCTTCTTCGAAGGTTGCCCTCTTTTGAATTTTTTGGTCGATTTTTGACCCCAGAAATTTTTTGGAGGGCAGGTGTCATTGACAGAACTGCAAGTTGGTGAAAATTTAGTGACCTTTTGCAGTGGGTTCAAAGCTGCTGTTGTGGGAAACGTCCACAAGGAGGTAGCTTTTCTCCATTCCCCAATCTGGGTACTAGGGCAGCAGAGCCTTTCTGGAAGTCATTGTCCTAGGTTATAAATTAGAATGGAATTTGCCAGGAGAAATCCCCATAAGTTTATGTCTCATTACTTCTTCTTGGTTTTTAAAATTTTTTTAATCTGGGTAAAGTTTAGAATATTGTTTGTCCTAGGTGTACACCATCTGGTCCATTTGTACATTATGTATGTCTATTAATGTACAGATCCTCTTCCCATGTAAAATATTACAGTGTTCCATCGACCTCCCTTGCTATATGTTCGGTCTTTTTGATACATGTATATAATATGTATTTGTATATGTATAGTAACACTAATCCTCATTTCTCAATTTCCCCCCTCCTTTCCTTTTAGATGAGCATAGTTTGTTTTGTTTTCTAAGCCTGTGAGTGTCTTTCTCTTTGGAAATATGTTCATCTGTGTCAGTTATTAGATAATGCCATAAGTGATTATATAGGCTATAGGTCTTTTGCTTTCCGACCTACTTCATGTTTTGTGATTATCTCCAGGCTCATCTGTGGTGCCTCAAAGAGCAGCGCTTCAGTGTTTTCCATGGCTAATATTCCATTGTGTACATGGACCACTTCTTCTTGGTGCACTCCTCTGTTGATGGACATTTTCCTTGCTTCCAAGTGTTGCCTATGGTAAATATTGCTGGAGGGCAGGATTGCCAGCCTGTGATTTGTGATTTTCATTTTCTCAGGTGATAGACCCAGCAGTGGTTATGATTGATTGACTGGTATGGTAGCTCAACGTTTACCTTTTCAAGGCACCTCAATTGTGCTTTCATTAGTGGCTCTTACCACGTCCCCCTTAGAATCGAGGGTACGCACTTCTCCACAATCACGTCAGCATTTCTTGTTTGCAGCATTTTTGTTGATGGCCATTCTGACTGGTGTGAGCTGATAGGTGTTTGTAATTTGGGTTTACATGTCTGTAAAAATTCCTACAATTCATCATTTTTCCACGCCTTTTTCTTTTCTGTTAAAAGAAAAAAGAACAAAAGTGTGAGTATAATATACCTCTTCAAATTTTCTTTTTGGAAGGTTGCACTCTAGAATTTTTTGGTCGATTTTCGACCTCAGTATTTTTTGGAGGGCAGGTGTCATTTACAGACCTGCAATTGGTGAATATTTAGTGACCTTTTGCAGTGGGTTTAAAGCTGCTGTGGTGGGAAACGGCCACAAGGATGCAGCATTTCTCCATTCCCAAATCTGGGTACTAGGGCAGCAGAGCCGTTCTGGAAGTCGTTTGCCTAGGTTGTAAATTTGAATGGAATGTGCCAGGAAACCCCCCCATAAGTTTATGTCTCATTACTCCTAGTTCGTTGTTTTAATTTCTTCAATTGGGGTAATGGTTAGAATGTTGCTTGTCCAAGGTGTACACACTCTGGTTCATCTACATATTCTATATACCTATTTATGTAGAGATCCTCTTCCCCTGTAAATTATTACAGAGTGTTCCGTAAACCTTCCTTGCTATATGGTCGGTCTTTTTGATATATGTATATAATATGTATTTGTATACATATGGTAACGCTAATCTTCATTTATCCATTCCCCCCACCTTTCCTTTTAGATAAGCATAGGTTTTTTTTTAATAAGTCTGTGATTGACTTTCTCTGTGGAAATATGTTCATTTGTGTCAGTTATTAGATAACGCCTATAAGTGATATCATAGGATATAGGACTTTTGCTTTCCGACTTACCTCATGTTCTATGATTATCTCCAAGATCATCTATGGTGCCTCAAAGAGCAGTGTTTCATTGTTTTCCATGGCTAGTATTCATTGTGTACATGGACCACTTCTTCTTTATCCTTTCATCTGTTGATGGACATTTTGGTTGCTTCACTGTCTTGTCTATTGTGAATAAGGCTGCAGTGCAGCTTTTGCAGCCCGGGTCTTCTTCATTCTGGTCTTCTCAGGTGAGAGGCCCATTGGTGCGCCTGCTGGATTGAATGGTACCTCAATTTTTCCTTTTCAACGCAACTCCTTTCTGTTCTCATTATTAGCGTTTAACCCTTTTGCATCTCACCAGCAGCTAGAGGGTACACAGTTCTCTAAAACCTCTTCAGCATTTATTGTTTGTAGACTTTTTGCCAATGGTCAGTCGACTGGTGTGAGTTGAAAACTTTTTGTAGATTAGATTGCATGAGTCTAATACTTCCTGAGGTGGAGCTTTTATCCATTTTCCTTTCTTTAAAAAGAGAGTGAGTAAAACTTACCTCTTCATACTATCTTCTTGAAAATTTGGCCTGTTTTGAATTTTTTGTATCCATTCCCTACCTCAGCACAATTTTGAGGGCAGGTGTCCTTTACAGCCCTGAGTCCTTGTGAATGGTAAGTGACCATTAGCTGTGGGTTAAAAGCTGCTCTTGCGGGAATCGGCCACAAGGCGGCAGCATTTCTCCTTTACCAAATCTGGTTACTAGGGCAACAGAGCCTTACTGGAAGTGGTGTTCTAGGTTGTAAATTAGAATGGAATGTGCGAGGAAAAAGCCCTTTAAGTTTATGTCTCATTACTTCTTGTTGGTATTTTGAATTTAATTTTTATTTCTTATCACAGCAAACTTGATTACAATGTTTTGTTTGTTCTAGGTGTGCAAGATGTGGTTCTTTCACACACATGCATATATCTATTCTTCTTCGGATCCTTTTCCCATGTAGGTAATGACACAATGTTGAGTAGACTTCTCTTGGTATTGCGTAGGTCTTTGGTGATTATATATTTCACATGTGTTTGTATCTCTCTGTTAACCTCAATATGGTAATGTATCCAATCCTCACACCTTTCCATTTGGTGAACCATAAGTTTTTTTAATGAATCTATGATAGTGTTTCTCTGTGGAAATATCTTTGTTTGTATCATTTTTTAGGTAACACCTATATGTGATATGATAGGATATGTGTCTTTCGCTTTCTCACTTACTCCAAGTTGCGTGATTACTTCTAGACTCATCTATGGTGCTGCAAATGGCATTGTTTCATTTTTTCACTAGCTCCTATTCCATCTGTACAGGTAGCAGTTCTTCTTTGTCCACCCATCTGTCGGTGGACTTTTTGGTTACTTCCATATCTTGGCTATTGTAATACTATGCAATGTAGATTTGCGTGCCTGTGTCCTTCCAATTCTCTCTTCTTAGTTTATAGGCCCAGGAATAGGTCTGCTGGATCATATGGTAGCTCAATGGTTACCTTTTAAAGGCACCTCTATTCTGTTCTCCTTAGTGGCTCTTTCCAGGTTACGTCCCACTTAAAGTAGAGGGTATGCATTTCTTCCCGGCACCTTCAGCATTTATTCTTTGTAGTTTTTGCTGATGGTTATTCTGAGTGGTGTGAGCTGATACCTCTTTGTGGTTGAATTTGCATGTGTCTCATAATGTGTTGAAATTGAGCTTTAAGACATGTCCTTTTAATTTTTCCAGCTGTGATTAGAGCTTATTTCTTCAAAGTGTTTTCTTAAAGTATGTGTCACCATTTGAAATATTTTGGCCATTATCTCCCTCAAGACATTTTGAGGGCAGATTTCATTTACAGACCTGCAGTACTTGTTCATATGAAGTGACCATTAGCTCAGGCTTTAAACCTGCTTTTGCAGGTAATGGCCAGAGAGCGGCAGCCTTTCTACGTTCCCCATGCTGGTACTAGGGAAACAGACCTACCGGCCAGTGGTGTTCTTCGGTTATAAATTAGACTGCAATGTGCCCGGATAAACCCACAAATGTTGATGACTCCTTGCTTTTGTTTGTTTTTAATTTAATTTATATTTATTATTAGAGTAATATTCCATTGTGTACGTGGACCACTTCTTCTTGGTGCATTCCTCGGTTGATGGACATTTTCATTGCTTCCAAGTGCTGGCTATGGTAAATATTGCTGGTGTACAGGTTTGCCAGCCTGTGATTTTTGATTCTCATTTTCTCAGGTGATAGGCCAAGCAGTGGTTGTGATTGATTGACTGGTAGCTCAATGTTTCCCTTTTCAAAGCACCTACATTGTGTTTGCATTAGTGGCTCTTTACATGTCCCCCCTTACAAACGAGGGTACGCATTTCTCCACACTCCCTTCACCGTTTATATTTTGCAGCATTTTTCCTAAAGGCCATTCTGATTGCTGTGAGCTGATAGGTTTTTGTAATATGGGTATGCATGACATTAAAATTTTTAAAATTCATCATATTCCTACGCCTTTTCCTTTTCTCTTAACAGAAAAAACCGTAAGTACAATAGAGCTCTTGAAATTGACTTCTTCGAAGGTTGCCCTCTTTTGAATTTTTTGGTCGATTTTTGACCCCAGAAATTTTTTGGATGGCAGGTGTCATTGACAGAACTGCAAGTTGGTGAAAATTTAGTGACCTTTTGCAGTGGGTTCAAAGCTGCTGTTGTGGGAAACGTCCACAAGGAGGTAGCTTTTCTCCATTCCCCAATCTGGGTACTAGGGCAGCAGAGCCTTTCTGGAAGTCATTGTCCTAGGTTATAAATTAGAATGGAATTTGCCAGGAGAAATCCCCATAAGTTTATGTCTCATTACTTCTTCTTGGTTTTAAAATTTTTTTAATCTGGGTAAAGTTTAGAATATTGTTTGTCCTAGGTGTACACCATCTGGTCCATTTGTACATTATGTATGTCTATTAATGTACAGATCCTCTTCCCATGTAAAATATTACAGTGTTCCATCGACCTCCCTTGCTATATGTTCGGTCTTTTTGATACATGTATATAATATGTATTTGTATATGTATAGTAACACTAATCCTCATTTCTCAATTTCCCCCCTCCTTTCCTTTTAGATGAGCATAGTTTGTTTTGTTTTCTAAGCCTGTGAGTGTCTTTCTCTTTGGAAATATGTTCATCTGTGTCAGTTATTAGATAATGCCATAAGTGATTATATAGGCTATAGGTCTTTTGCTTTCCGACCTACTTCATGTTTTGTGATTATCTCCAGGCTCATCTGTGGTGCCTCAAAGAGCAGCGCTTCAGTGTTTTCCATGGCTAATATTCCATTGTGTACATGGACCACTTCTTCTTGGTGCACTCCTCTGTTGATGGACATTTTCCTTGCTTCCAAGTGTTGCCTATGGTAAATATTGCTGGAGGGCAGGATTGCCAGCCTGTGATTTGTGATTTTCATTTTCTCAGGTGATAGACCCAGCAG